>NW_009944798.1:0-5617 GCF_000696875.1 Nestor notabilis
ACAGTCCGAAGCCCCCTCCTGCCTCTGGGGCTGGGAAACGAGTGAACGTAGGGTGAAAAGAGGCTGAATCAAGGGTGTGGAGCTGCACGGTTTCCCAAGGTGGGAAAAGGGCGGTAACGGCTCTCCACAGCATCGTCCCTCAGAGCAGGGTGGCGAGGGTGGGGGCAGGCTTGGGACGGAGGACCTTTTCCATCCTCAGCTTCGCCACAGGGAAATCAAGGACCAGCGGAGAAGCGACTTGATGGAAGGGGGGGACGGACCTTCCCCCCTTCTCCGCCCTCCAAAGGGGGGAGCCGGGGAAGGGCCTGCTCGCTCTCGGAGGAGCTGACGGGAAGGGGTCGCGTACGAGGGGCCGCCCTGGACATGCACCTGGGGGATGGAGGCCCCGGAATCGGCAATAGAAATCAAATCCCAAACAAACAAATAGTTAAGTGAAACCACTGATTTAAAAAGCCAACCACAAAACTAACCCTGACAAGTAGGATTTGCCCTCCTCCTGACTGCACTTATTGGCCGTGCTTATTTGCAACGAGCTTGGATCTGCCAATGCAAGTGGTTGGTTGGTGTGTCCATCAAAAGGGAAATATCAATTCGCCGCTAAGGGAGTAGATTCCCATCCATCCATCACAAGGCTTAGCAGGTAGCCGCCTAGAAATCAATCACTTAAAAAAATGTATATATATATATATTCCTTCTCCATCATATTACTACTCTGGTGCTCTTGGCAAAAATACGTATGTAATCCTTGATGGATATATGCATGGATTTTTATCATATGCATCACTCCAACCTAAGATGATCTTTAAAACATAATAAATTCATACAACATCATAACTGAGGCACCCCAAAAAGTATCCATTAATTATATAACTGAAAAATAATATTCTGTTAGTTTGTTTCCATTCGCCAGCCACTAGAAAGGAACAGAAATATCCCACTTTCTTCCTGACACGATTTTTAACACACCAAACATTATCCAGTATTTAGGTATAAAACTAGGAATTTTTAAAGCTCATCAGTTCTATCCTAGAAAACTTTAACAATATTTTTAAACACTGGGCACAAACAATGAGACCCTGATGGCTGCTTTTAATAGAAATAACAAGAGAGGTTTCTGGTTAACGATTCTATAGGGAGAGGCACTCTGTTACCAGAATAAGATGTACACTTGGTCCCATTTATTACACTGTATTTCTGAAGCAATATAAAAAGCCTGTTCTGCAAATTCATTTCCAGTTTCAGCTACTAGACAGCTGTAGAAAGCAATATATAGCAATTTCCTTAATCACAGTACATTTGCAGTAATGTATTACAGCCATATTCCTGCTTAAGCGTCTCACCTTTCAAATCATTGCCTGTGTCTCGTCCTCACATGGATTTTACAACATCACGTTTAGCTGACACCTCATTTGCGCGGAGGAAGGAGGCAGCAGGGCGAGCCGGAGCAACCGAACACCCGCGAGGGGAGGAAGAGGGGACCTGCTGCAGCCGGGAGAGGCTTGTGTGCTCCTGTCCCTCGTCTTCCCGTCCCTCAGCGAGTCTCCCTCAGCCAGCTGCGAGCCTTGCCTGCATGGGCTGGCGGTCCCTGACTCAACATTCCCAGCATTCCCGAGGAGCCGGGGCTCCGCCAGCGCCGGGCAGCCCGCCGCCGGGGGC
Source organism: Nestor notabilis (assembly GCF_000696875.1). Taxonomy (NCBI): domain Eukaryota; kingdom Metazoa; phylum Chordata; class Aves; order Psittaciformes; family Psittacidae; genus Nestor; species Nestor notabilis. Next base: position 1,657 of record NW_009944798.1, read on the forward strand.
AGCAGCAAGCTCGCCAGCAGCAGGCGGAGAGCACTAGCAGCAGCATACGTACAGCGAACCCATTCGGAGCATTTGTCTCTGTCCATTCATTGCAAATCTCTGGGTTCCAGTACCCACCCAGTAAACGTCTGAAAGGAAAGTGTGTTACTCATTGTCAAATGGCCTAAAATTACACCTGTGCCTGCACAGAACTGCAGAGGCAAAATTGCTTTCTTGTCCCCAAAGACCAAAGATGTTCAACGCCAGCTGCTTGAGAACATGGTATCTAAGATCCATTACTATATGTGCCTACACACACAGGAAAAATAACCCCGACTAAATCTGTGTTTTGGCTGAAGTGTAGAAATAATTAAAACACTTGTTTGTGCTTAAAAAATAGTATGCAGAAAAGTAAAGCAAATTAGCTATGTGAAGCCTGAAAGCCTTTTCTCATCAGAAAACTGCATTAAAAATTACTCCTGATGTTATATTTGTTCAGTTTTATATTGAGAGCAAGGGAAACTTCTATAAACATAACTGACTTCTCAACCTAGGAAATTAGGGGGGGATTCCTCTTCTGTTTTTCCCCTTAAATTTTATATTTGAGTTTAATTGCACTTGGTACAGTTATAACTGATCAGCTTCAGCCCCTAGCTTCAATGCAACTTCATACCTTACCCTACAGAGAATTTCACAAAGGTATTTCATCTGCCTCTTCTTAACCACATTGCAGTAACAATGCTTTTAAAAGCACTTAAGATCAGTAGTTGTTTTACAGTAATTGTTATTTTATTCCTCTCTTGCCCACATATGCAGCTATACATGCTGCTATGAAGCATTATTGCTAAGAACAGCTTTTATGGAATTACTATTAAAAACTATGTCAAATGAGATTGATTTCAACTGATTATGTTTAAAACTAACATAATCCCTTCATTGCTGTGTTTGAGTTATCTAAAGCCAGTTGAAATAGTTTGCTGTCATGACTATTTATTCAGAGATGCAAATATTTGAACCAAAACTAGAATGCCATTCACATAAAAATGCAGCAGGTTTTTATTCCCCCAAGAAAGGGACATACTCTTAAAATAGCTACCCCAGCTGTAATTTCAATAGGGGGCAAATATTTTTTCTGAGTTCAAAGTAATGGTATAAGCTATGATTAAAATGCAAACTTCAGCTGCATCTCAGACCTCATATTTACTTGAAGTCATACCTATTAAAATAGTTATAAAACCATGGAAATTATGGGCAGAGAAAATCTGTTGCTGGAGAAACTGACAAGGGACATGCTTTTGTATACAAATAATTTCACTTGATCTAGAAAGCAAACAGAAAGTATCCTTGAACAGTTTGCAAGTCTGCATCTGTAAGAAAATGAATAAACAGTACAAAATCTGGGTCACTACACTGAATGCCTCAGAGCACAAGTGTTCATTTTCAAAAGTTTAGTGTTTAATTCAGATTTGGTGTGCAGTAAGAATATCTTAGACCTGTCTCAGTATTGCTAATAATGGCAACAGGACTTTTGTTCCAAGTGGTGTCAACTGCTGACAGTTTTTTAAATAATATCACACCGTCCCTGTCTATATGAAAAGACAGGAACATCAGGTTCTGCTTTATCTTTTTTGTGACTCATTCACTGGCAAAGGTTATGGGCCTTGTGACAGCCTGCACAAGCAAGGACTACACTGACAGAAGAGCAGTAGCCCAACAACCTTCTTTCCAAGGAGCAGTCATTGTCATTGTGGGAAGAACACCATAGAGTTACCATAAGGTTGCAATGAATTAAGCTTGCTATCATTCAATAAAGTGTGTAGCAGAATTAACCATGGACCATCTTGGAGCAGTAGATCGTCTGCCTGCAGTGCAGTCAACAGAATATTCCCACTATGGACAAGACTGTTTGGCATAGAGCTTTGTGGAAAAAAAAAATATTTTGCCAAGATGTGTTCTGAAAAAGTTGTTATAAAAACATGCAGTTCAAGGAAATGGAAAAAAATAATCAGAATTTTACAGCTAATCTACTTATTGTATTAGCAGAAACATCCATGCAACCAGCCTCAGGGTCACATAAGCCAAACCCTTCAATAATATTCATTCCTTACATTCAAAACCATGCTGCAATCCAAAGGGTAGGATAATAACAATAGTATGTACTTAAGACTGACTTCTTTGCAACTGATGAAAGTTCTCATTTCAGTCTAATCACATCTGTGATTAGGAACATCTGTGTTGTCTTTTGTGTCCTGATGCAGGTGGGTGTCATTAAGCATAGCAAGAATAAAGCTGGAACATGTGAGTAAACTAGCACTTTTTTCTTTTTTCTCTTTATTTTTTTTGTTGCAAGAGGTTCAAATGCATTAACTACCAGATATATCTTTCAGCCAACTGTTAGAGAAAATCAATAGAAATAGTTATAAATAGTGATTTATACATATATTTACAGTGATTTATAATAGTGATTTATATTTATATGTTATAAACAGTGATTTAAGTTTTACAAGTGTCATGTTGCTATATGTAAGGTTTGCACTTTTCAATACTTTCTAACCTTCAGATATATTTTTGGCTGGCTACTTTTGTTTTCTGAAATTGATTGCTCTCTGAAAAACTTTCTACCCTAAAAATGCAACATATTCATAGTTCCTTTTGCTCGTATCATACATTGGGAGCTGTGAAAACCCCACTGAAATTAATGACAAAATTGATTTTATTGAAATGAGACTAAGTTGGGCCCTAAACCACTAAAGTACCTACAAAATACAAATTTTCAAGTCTGCTAATTTCCTCAGCATATGCTATACTGATTTTGGAAACAGCAAAGTATAAAAAGTATTCTTACTATAATTTTACTGTTTACTTATCCTAAGTATAAATAATTCAAAATAACATTAGAAAACATATAATGTTACTGATTATCCTCAGTTCCTGTGCCTCCCTTTATCCATCCCAGCTCCCCCTTCTCTTCTTACCTGTGGTTACAACACTTCAACAGCAGCTAGCTCCCTTTCATATCTTGGGGAAGATGTATGCTGCTTAGTGCTTCAGTTTTTAAAAACAGAAATACAAACAGAAATGGAGCTCAGTCACTGCTGCTGCTGCTGCATAATTAAGAGCAAACATCTGCAGCTGTGTGCTTTAAAAAATGAGAAAAAAGCATTTAGCTTTATTCCATTGAACCTGGTTCTGATGTATTCATCTGTGCTTCCCTAGTGGCAGAGCTTTTCATTTTCTATTATGAAAGCTAAGTCAAGAACATGATACAACAGTCTACCTTTTAACTAAAAATTAAAAGTGAAAATTAATTGTAAAAATCAGTCTGGTATGTATGTATGAAAAACTGAAATACTTTCTCACAAAAATACCTATGAAAAATACAGCACAAATAGAAACAACACAAAGACACGAAAATTGTTAGAAGCATAGAGCTTCTGAGGCAGAAAGAGAAATGATAATGCAGGTCAGCATTATTGTTTTGACAGTAAAAAACAGAAATACATAGATAGTGCTAGATTAGACTATTATCAAGAAATGGAATCAGTAATTCTGCTTACCCAATGTCACAACACAAAGCAAGTAAATGTAATAGTAAGCTCCTTGACAAAATTTAGCTATTTATTGCTTTCAGAAGCACTTTTAAAGCTAGTTATAATATTCATATTAATAACCGATTCTCAGCAAGGATCAAATCAGAAAGTTACTTTCATAGCACAAGTTCTTCCCAACTGCTAAGGTCCAGAGAAAAGGAAAATTAAATGAAACGTCCCTGGGACATAATCAAAAAGAAAACTCCCTGAATGAAACCACACTGTGGTGATCAGACTTGTGGTGATTACTTGACCCAAACCAAAGAAAAATCCAAACAAGATCATTCAAACAAGCTTAAGTTCTTCTACTGATTTCAGAACGAGGCCCTTAGTAGTTTAATCCATGGAGGTGTTGCACCTGTCAGGCAGTAACTTACAGAACCACACTCTTT
>NW_009944798.1:5648-13716 GCF_000696875.1 Nestor notabilis
ACCCACCTACATGTATCTGTCAAATTGAATCAGAAATCACCAAATATTAGTTTCCTTCTTTACCTTCTTCATGACAGATCCCAGTCAAAGTCTGCTGTCCTGGTTTTCAAAATCATCAGTATAATTAATTTCTTTTTAATCTAACAGCAGCACATGCCTTATGGGTGAAGTAGTGTTACTTGGATATACATGAATACACAATATGCTGTTGTGGAATTCATTATTATGCAAAACCAAACAAAGAAAGTGTATTTTCTTTTTGTAATGGCATAATTTAAGCAACTTATTATGTACTGCACTAATAACATATTCAGAATAAAAAAAAAAAACACACACCTTCTCTGGCACATGCTGTTAATTGCATTGTTGCAAATAGAATAAAAATAGCAAAATTATTTAATAGTAAAAATACTCATATAACAAGTTTTTCAGCTGCCACATGTCAAAATAGGTTTTTATTTCAACTATACAGTATATTTCAGAAACCTAATATTTCTTACAAGAATTCGAATTCCAGTGACCTCTAACAGTATCCAGTAAATCCAGCTTAAAACATCTTGAATTAGATGTAATATTTGAAGACCTAAACTTTTACCAATGTTCCTTTATTTGCCTGGTGGGATCTTTTTTTCTGGAAACAGAGTATTACTGCTGCCACTACTGTACATGCCACTATAGTCGGGGACTATACTAGAGCTGCTGTTTAAATGAGTACTGAATAGTAAACTCTTAAATGCTGGTTAATTTTTTTAAATCAGTTAATACACTTCAGATCTTGAGTCCAACAGGCTTTTCAATAAGGCTTAAGCTTTTTTTACTTACAATCTCAACCACTGCAGTGAAGTTGGCAGGTACAAACAAAATCAGGCTCATAGGATTGCTAACCCTCAGTACATCACATTTTCTCAGCAGAGCAACAAAGCAGCTGTTTGGTAAGGGAACCTTTTATTGGTAAGCCAGTCTCCTCCAATTTTAAACAACTGGGTACTGAAGCCTGAGTTACTGCCTTAATCACATTCATATGGTGGAAGGACTTTGGCAGGAATCAAACTACCTAAACTGGGTGGAGCTAGAAATGTGATCGCAAAATGGAATCAAATTTGGGAGTAATTCCAAAATAGAATCAAATTTCTACAGTGAATAGCTCCCCAGTAGATCAAATACATTAAGAAACAATGTGAAAGCAGTGAAAAATAGTAGCCTGGTAGGACTGCTTCACAACTGACAATGAACCTGTGGAGGCTTCATGACTTTCATACTAGTCGTGGATTCTGTTGAGGAAGTGCAAGTCCAACAGACTAGCAAGAAGTATAATATGCTTGACCACGGATGACCCAGCCACACTAATGCTAGTTATCAGCTAATAACTGACATTACATAAAAGGCATGAGGTTCACACAACTGTTAGGTTTATAACGAGGACTTGATAGTCTTCCATCTGTTACTCTATAAAGACATGCTGAAGAGAATTCATAGAACTAGGTTTGAGAGGGTAACACTTTATATTCACTTCATAATACTCCACAGGATTATATAAAGTATAAATCTATGGGGAATTCAGTTTGATTTATTTTATATATTAGACAATTTACAAGGAGTTTTTATAGGTGCTTTTACACATATACTAGTACTCCTCCTTGAAAACACAAAAACCCCTCCATAAGTTCCCCAGTGAGAAACTATGATACAAAAGGTCAGGTCCTCTCAATCTTCAACTTCACTACAAAGTCCCAGAACCTTTAAGGAAAAAAAAAAAAAAATACTATGAGCTATACTTGACTTGATGGCTAAAATACCCATTTTTCCTGCTTTCTTGGTTCATGATTGTACTTAAGGAATATTTTATGCCATCCCAACATTCTTTTAAAATTAATTTTAAATTAATATATTATACACAAAGTTATACTACGTAAAAAAACATCTAGAGAATACAAAAGTGTAAGATTTCTACCTGTACCGATGTATTTTTTTGCTTCATGTAGAACCTATGGCCAGATATTAAGGAATACTATATTTCAGTATCCAGACAGTTGTCATATAATCCACAATCTTCATTGAAGTAGTCTTAACTTCCTTGTCCCGTTTTCTTAGTATTGTGCTGATAACTTGCAAAAAGATCTTATAACCGTTGGATTTCACTTTTGTCATCAAGATTCTTGTCAGTGCTGTAACACAGAATAACTAATGGCACATGCTATTCTGAATACTTCATTTATGTTCTGCTCTTTAAAATTGAAGAAAGGTGAAAGATGGGCTTAAAAGTATCCTTTTTATGATGCTACAATTAAATATCAGTATTTCTATGACAATTGTCTGCTATCCTGACTTTGTGAAATATCAGGACTTCTCCCACATTTGAGTAAAACTCGGTCACTCTTTGAGGATCTTACTTCAAGTTAACTAGCTTCAAGTGGACATAACTGGTTATGCCCATTTACCTTGCCAGATCTAGAACTAAAAAGAGATAATGGTCTTTTTCTCATTTTTACCATTTAGAACTAGCACATACCACCTGTATGCTAGCACATTTAATTAAATTTATCTAGAACCACTTTCTGGCATAAACTGGAAATGGCTTAACATTATCTGGAGTCGTGCTTCTGGACTCTCACAGCTCTCAAAATAAGGTGTTCCCATGTAGATTTCTTAGTGGGAACGTACACTTACGTCAGCTTCCAAAATACGCCTTAGAACTGGGAGGGGGAGTTTGACTAGCCCAAAACATGACAAGTACTGTTCTAACAATTAAACAGTTACGTTCCAGTGCCAAGAAGTGCTTCCTGAACCTGTTTAATTTACTAGCATAAATGTAACTTTAGGTGAAATTCATTCTATCCGGTTGATTCTGAAGACATTCTTTTCCTCTGTCTCCAGAACCATCTAATGAATAAGTTCTCCTCAGAACATGAGATGTGCCTTAAAAAAAAGCCTACTTCAGTATTCATGATTACAGATAAAGTGCCTCCCTTAGTTTGGGGAATTTAGATCCAGGGATCAACTCATTATTATCTTTTTCTGTATTCTTCCCTTAAAAGTTTACGCTTTCTTCATTGCTCCAATCCCACTTTTACATCCTATTCCACTAGTATAGTTTGTCGATGATCTTTCTGACTAAAAGCAGTTTATGACTTCAGTATGAGAAACACAACCATGTATTGTAACAGAAGAACTTATGTATGTAACAATAATGGAGGTCTACATGAAATTGAACTGATGACTTTTTATTTCTTTATTCAGCTATATAGATTTAAAAAAAAAAAAAGAAAAAGAAAAAGGAAAAAAGAGAGGGCTCAGAAGTCAAAATAGGGAGAAATGTTTTCTAATTGCCAGCTTAACATTACATAACATTGCCCTACAAATAGGTACAAAATGGCTGCTAATGTGCAGGAATCCTTGTCAGTCTGACACATCTATTTCTAGTGGACTGCAAATCTCAGTATATGCAATTTGCAGGCATGAATATGCCTGAGGTGTGACTGTGCAATGAGGGAGAAGATGGTTCTCATAACAAAGTTCTTGCAAGTTCAAGGAATTTTTTCTTCTGCTATCACTTGATAAAATATTGTTTAGAGGAAAAAAAACCCCTATGTGTGATTATGCCTAATCTCCTTTGTCCAGTGTTGTGGGCCTTCTCATTGTTTAATTGACTTTATTGAGAGAGTCAAATAAAAATGAAAAAGGTAACAGGAAAACGTAAACTGTAAAGCTTAGTAGAAATAACTAACAATTTTGTTTCCGACCAGTTCTGGGTTTTGATTAAATAGACCACAGTAACTTTCATTTCCACATAGTTTTTCTTGTTTGTCATTTAGACGTAATCTTAGGAAGAAAACTTAATTGAAGCTGCTGAAAAATGACAGAAACCTCAAAACATAAGAAGCAAAAATGAAGCCTGTGAACAGCTGTTGGTCTATCCTTCCCTCACCTTTCAGGATGAAGAAACATGTACACTCCTGTCAATCCATTAGCATTGAACAGCACAATATTCTTTTGGCAGACGTGAAAAAAAGCAGAAGAAAACCATTATCTCTGCTGAAGCCATAAAGAAATGTTGAAGAGCGGATTCAGAACTCCCAGAAAAATTGGGTGATAGAAACAAATAGAGTATTGGTGAAATTCTTTAATGAAATCACTAACTAGAGGAAGAAATATCAATGCAAAATTTCTACAAATTTATCAGCCATAGAGAAAGTAAGAGGAAGGCAATGGAAAGCCTCACAAATATAGCTGGTTTCCATTGTACTAAAACCATATCTTGCTCCTTCAGGATGTAAAACACCTATATACAAGTGAACTATAAATCACAAGATTTTTCATGTTGGGATAAAGGAGTATTTTGCCATGCAGTACTGAATTTATTCTGAAATCTTCAGGGCAATTGGAAAGCAAATATGTATAGCAAAAACAGACAGGCAAACCATATGTTACTGCAGCAGCAGCCGCTGTGAAGGGGAGGATAAATGCATTAATCACTGAAGTATAACTCAATTAAAAAGATCTTTATAAACCATGAAAGATCAGACTACAATGCAGAGCGTAATTTCTTGATCACCGAGCAGACTGTGGTACTAGTGATTTATGGGAACTGTATATGACCATCTTTAATATGGAAGAACCAGAGAGATACCTGGATAAACCAGGAGGCAGTAATTACACCAACAGTATTTTTAATAACATATCCCTGTTTCTTATTTATATGTACTTACGTTTCTCTGCTCCTTATTTAAATGCCCTTTGGATTTTCAAAATAAGTTTTTATTTCCTGCATTCTTTTTGTTTTAATACCTTGACCAGGCAGCTGTGAAGAGGAGTACATTTGAAAATTAGTAGAAATATTTTGCAGCTACAGCAATTGGTCTAGGAAAATATACTACCTCTCTGCACAAACCTTATCTCACTGGAAATATTTTGTCTGCTTCTTTCATGCAGCTAATGGGACTCATGTTTTGGTGTTTAAGTATAGTTGCAATTTTAGGATCCTAAACAGCACTGTGGACTGTGCTTGGCCGACAGAAGAGTTAATTTAGAAATAAAAGGGAATCTGAGCAAAACCAATTTGTTGTCTTTAATGAGAAAAAAAGATAGTTTACAATTATACCAGTTGAGTGAAATTTACTTCTGTGGTATTGTTACAGAGCAGAGGTTATGGCGATCCACAATGTATTATAAGGAACAGAAGTGAAGAAAGAAGATCAGGATTAAAAAGGATTTAGTTTGACATAGCAGCAGGTACTCAGGAATGTAAGGTGAGTTCAGGTTATTTGCACATAAACCCACTAGATCTTCAAAACCACTAATATTGGTTGTTTAGCAAACCCGTTATTAAACTTTTGTATCATACGCCTACGAATACAAAAGGTAAAGAAAAATGCCTGATAGCAAATAGCGTCGTTATGCTCTTTCTTGCAGGGCTCCTACCTACATTCAATTTTTCAATGGTTCACTGTAAAGCAGGACATTAGTATGTCCAAAGGCTATGAAGCTTCCTTTCAGGTCAAACGCTTCTCCCATCTTGTTACACAGACAAACCACTCTGGTTGCACTATAGTACAGGTTTTCTTTTTTGCCAAGCCACATTCTTTGCTTCTTGAGAAGCTGCAGGTTGTTGATTTTTCATAGTCCTCTTCCTCCCAATCTGTTTGATGAAGACAATGTAGCAGCAAAAGCAACCATGGAACTGAATGATGCTATTTGTCAGTTACCTCCCAATGTGATGATGCCAGTAGGAGTGCAAAAGCACAAAAGAATGCCTTTAAAAGAAGAGTAATTTTCTTAAATATTGAGAAGCAATTCTCTTAAGATAATACTTGCAATCAGCACCCAGCATGTGCAGCAGCCACGTTCTGGAAGACAAAATTGGCTGCTCCAGAGAGTTCAGCATAAAGCAGACGGTTGGGGTACTGTAGTTCTCCTACACAAAGTTATTAAAAGACAAACTCTGTATGCTACTGAAGCTCAAACTGAGGTGTTCCAAAATCACATAGCTCTTATATAGAACAGAAAATAGTTAAGATCTGCATGTTGCTATTTGAAATGTAAACTGTGGTCACCAAACCCATCCATATTAATTAGGGTGCATCTTAGAGATGCTTTTTTACAGATCAGCTTGGAATGCAGAACATGTTCACAGGCATAGGAATGACTAAGACACATGCAAGTAGAATAAAATAAACTAAGAACGAAATGAATGAGAGGTAGGGGAAAGACCAGAATGAAGTACTGCAATAATTAGAATTTTTATTTGTAGAAAAAAAAAACCCAAGCCCCTATATTGCAAGGGAATTACGGTTGTGTTATGAAATAGATACAGGAAGAACAAGTAAAAGCTACTGAGTTACTAATTAAATACTTTTTATTAGTCCAATTCCAGTAATGGTCAGCACTTTAAGTACAGAGATGATCCCTAAACCGATCACCTCCGACAGTCAGTTTTTAGTGGAATTTAGGCTTCACTACTTTACCCGCGATCGCTATTTACTTAGAGTAGAACCAAGGTGAACCAATATCCCCAAGGCTGCACAAAAACTAGATTAACAGTTTCTAGCTATTCTAAAACCATCAGTGCTATTTATTATTACAGAAGCGTAAACTGAAGATTCATTCATTTAAAATACTAAATCTCTCAACATTTTGTCCTCGCTCTTCATAAGACACACTCTTTTTATGCTTTGATTTTGAAGGGAAGCTATCAAATAATTTTGTCTGAAAAATAATTTCCATTTTTATATGGTGTTGTAGATTTTTGTTATAAACAAATATTATAAACAGACTAAGTGAATCTCAACCATTAATTTATCAGAAGGTATTACTTTTGATGGAAGTGCTGTGCTGAATGCAGACTGTTAAGAGGGGAATAAATGTGCTTCACATAGAGTCCAATGGAAATTAACTTCACATACCATCCACATTAGATTAATAGCCTGGCTGGAGATTGTTGATTTTATCAAGATAAGATTAATACAGATTTTAAAATAAATAAATAAATAAAGATTATGCTCTGGAATTAATATGACAGCTTATGATTGTTCAAATGAAGTGAGAAACACATTGAGATTTCATTTACTATGCAAAAATAGCATATTTTTTAATAAGGGGAGCTCTTTTAAGAAAACAATAAGCTTCATCACACCAGTGAACAGGAACAATTTCATTTATTCCTAAATAAATAGATTATGAGTATGTAGCTTTTTCCTGAAGTTATAGTCTCCAGTAGAATTTTTTTTTAACGTTCATACCGTAGTCTTCTGCCATCCGACAACAGGATCAGCAGGGAAGTAGTTACTACTTTTGAAGAACTGCTTCTTCATATAAGGTGCAGTGATGCTGCAAATCAAGGACTGATGCAGTCTCTTCTTGGTCTCCCAGCATTAGCATTACCTGGTCTTTGCTCTGCCTGGTCTACATTTTAACTCTCATTTATGAGACATTTCCAGAGTTCATCTTATCACAGCTATCAGGAATAAAAGAAAAAATCTCTACCCCAGTGACAGAAATGAGGGCATAATCTGATACATATTACTTTAGGAGCAATGCCAAGTTTAGCATTCCTTGCTATCCATTCTCTCGATCTACCAATATGGTGTTGCACCACAATGTCTTCCTCTCTAGGAAAAAGGAACAATTCTTATCTAGACAGCGCTGTCATACAGTTAATTGGATAAATTACCAATCTTTTAGAATAGTATTTTTAAATCTAAAATGTGTATTTGTCTAACTTTAGTAAAACATCCTTAAGAATGTGGGAAAAAGAGCCTCTCTCAGAGAAGTAAACTCATTGTTCTTATCTGCCCTCTGTGCTAATGTTCAAGATGGTACTGAATAAAAAAATGAACTGATAATTGATAAATATTTTTCCTTTTTTTTTTCCACTCTGTACATATCCATTTTTTTAACAAATTAAGGACTCAGCAAAGACTATAGAGCTTGTATATAGCTCTATAGTAACCATTAAGACATTTGGCTTTGTCGTCTGAGAGAAAAAAAATCTATTTATTGATTAGCCTGAGCCTTGCATTTTAGGAAGTATTACTCTATTCACTCAGGTCATAGAATCATAGAATAGTTAGGG
>NW_009944799.1:0-65694 GCF_000696875.1 Nestor notabilis
AACCCTAACTATTCTATGATTCTATGCTGTCCTGTATTAACAACATCACAAGTAGAAATAATATCCACTTCAGTTTTTTTAATATATTAAATAAATCCAGCTACTTTCTCTTCAGAGAGGAAAGCTTAAGCCTGTACATTTATTTAACACCTGGTTAAACACTATTTAACCTCATCACACTGGCCAACTACTTTCCATATAAGCTGAATTTTGGCTAATGATGTCCCAGTTAAAGAGCAGTCATTGCCATTCACTATCATTAGGCTAAATTGGTTTCCTGGGAGATGTCCCAATAAAGTAGCCATCCTGGTTTAAGAGGCTTACAAGTTAAGTAAGATATGCAACACAAAAAAAGGCTTGTGAAAGAAGAAATCTGTGTTTTACCCAATTCTACGTAGCTAGTTTGCCAAATATTTTGAAAATCACACACACCTCAGTACAGAAAATTTGACTGTTAGTTTCCAAATACATATACGCATGTGCATGTGTATGCACTCTACCAGGAAGCAAGTAGCATCTCTCTAAATCCTGTTTCAAAAGCCAGTATAATTTATGACAAAACCCTACATTATGTATGTCCTGCAAGAAGAGAAATAACAACATGCTGCAGGAACAAAAACGTGTAAGTCTGAAGCACTCCATGGGAGCAGGTTCAGCAATCTGTGTTTAATATTAACAAAGAAAAATGCTTTCAAGAGTACCTCATGAAAGCCTCAGTCTTCCTTCCCAGATCTGGCATTTAAAAGAAAGTGTCTAGCCACAGCTGCAATAAGTTTGGCACCTAAGGTGAGACATGGTTCATTTAACTTTAGCCATTTAAAAGCAAGATATCTAACCTAACCCAGTTGCTAAGAATTTCTCTTGTTAGAGAAAGGCACTTCTGGTCTCAAAATCATTATCTCAGATAGGAAGGATGACAAAATATTTTCACATACTGATTATCACTAATCCCCATAGTGAGTGCCCATCCAAGTTAGGTAAAATGTTGTGATTTTGTACTATTAACCACCACAGAAGCTGCCTTGAAGCTCTGACAGAACTAAGTCTGTGATTTTTGGCTTGTAGTCTACTTTTAGGACAGAGAAGAGAAAAGCATCATTGCAACTGGCAAATGCAATCATTCACCTGTATTGAGCATGCAATAAGTAACATAGGCTAAAAATGGAAGAACTACACATGAATCTCACAATGTCTTGGACAGAAGAACAAACTTGAAAGAAAAGCAGCTTCTATTTAACCATGTCAAATAGATAAAATGCTGTAGACACTGCCACGAAAAGGTACTAGAAAACAAACCAGCTTTAATACCACAATGAGACAACTGTGTTAAAATGCTCTCTCACTCACACCATTTCCAGGTTCACATACCCTACTTCTTGGAAGAAGAAGGCAACCTAGCAGAACACAAGTCTTCATATGATAACAAGACCATGCCATTGTCAGCTTTTCACAGGATGCAGTTCTAGTCCGCACCATGGCTTGCACTTCATGTCAGAAACCAATCCAAGCCAGGATTAAACAAAGTAAAATAGTAAGTACATCAAAGTCTTCCTCACACATTTTTAATCTGATTTAACTGGAGTGGAGACTGATACACGTCTGTTTTCTCACTGTTATAACAATTCACATCAGCTCCTGGCCACAGCACTCTGTAGGGCTGCCCTTTGTGGGAGCAGGGGTGGCTGCCCTTAATCCTGGACCCACACAGACTGCATCAGCCACTTTCATGAATGCTGCCAGCTTCTGGCAGGGCTCTGCGATCCCCTGGGTTTTTCCCAGCTCAGGATCACCACCCCTCCTCCTGCTGTACGCTGTGATCCCCTGTTCCACTGTGTAACACACCTGCACCAGAGCTGGTCACATCAGCAAGTCACCTTCTTAAAGGGAAGTGTTGTTCATATCATTCTTAGGACACAATATGATTGCCCCTATTCTGATGCCCTGCATCTTAACATATCTTTCAAATAGGCGGATTGCTTATTGAGATTCCACCCCAGTGCATAGCTAATGAACATGAATTGAAATCATCATTTTCATCATTCTTACTGTCATCCGACCCCCAGAAGTGTATCAGTACGCATCTTCCTTGCTTTGTTTCCTCCTCACTTTGCTCCTTGCATTTTGGTGTATTGTCTTCACTATACAAGTCTTGCTGCCTCCTGGTCAAGCTTGTCATAGACCTTGTCTCTGCTCTGATCCGCACCTGTAGACTATCTTATCTATTTATGTTGCAGTGCAAGTATCATGCCATATCCTGTCAGAGCTTTCACTCAGAGCAACTAATGTGTGATAGCTACCCTGAAGTAAAAAACCCCACACCTTTCCTAGCAGTGAACCAGTTCTATAATGAAGACACCATTGCTTGAGATGAGGAAAATTTATTTTAAATTTCTTATCCAACAACATCAAGTGAAAACTGAATGGTAGCTCAAACACCTGCACCAAAAATTAATTCAGGTGCCAAAATGCATAGAATAAAAGGTACTAAATTCTTTTCATCTTCTAACCACATTTATAAAATAGAAAAGGGCAAAATCTACTTGGAATTTCCATCTTTACTTTTAATTTCTTTTACAGCAACCTCACCCTCAGTTATTAGACATTCCTGATTGCACCGAAGTTTTGACAGGAAAAACCTAGTCATGCTGGAGACAACTGCATTCAACAACTTATATTTGTACAAGGCAAAATGAGAATACTCTGATAATTCTTGAAGCTTAACAACTCAAGATCCCAGATGGTTTAGTTGATCATTTTCTAAAACATTCCTACAAGAGAAGGTAGCACAGATTACACAGTTACGAACATTTTGGAAAAATAATACAGTCATTTACTAGAGAAACTCATCTCTCTGATGGAATTTTATGTTATACGAATCCAAAGTTGAATTACTAACTACTGTTCCCGCAAAGGCTTGGAAAACTAAGTCATGCTACCATTGGGATTGCTACTGATAAACAATCACTTTCAAGCATGAGTGATAGAAGCCTATACTATTTCTATCCCAAATTTAGGAGTTTGAGTTCTGATGCCACTGCCTGTATGCGTGGCAATGAATAAGCCTGGGAGCTGCACCTGCAATACATAACTGAAATGGAGCTCAGCACAACTTCAACATGAAACAAAATACACGATCAGGCCCAGGTTTTAAATAGATTAGTAAATCATGTTTTTAATTTGCTCTCTCCACCTTCCTGAAAGCTCCTGTTGCATTTAGCATAGCTGTAAAAACATTTGATTTGTATTGTGTATTTGGGAAAAGGAGGCAAATTAAATAAGAATGCCAGGATATTATAGAATGGTCTTAGCTTACGCTGCTGCAGCCCAGAAACACCTGACAGGAGCTTCCCCTTGGCTAACTTATTTGTTCACATCTTTATTATTTATGCCAGTGCCATTGCTTAATTACTTGTTTCACAAAGATGTCTCTACTGAACAGTAATAGTATTGATCTGCAGAGGTTTATTTCAACAGTACTATACATTAGAAGTGTATTAATGAGCACTATCTCCCTATTTATTACCTTCTGTTGGCATCTGTCTAATAATCTGCGCATCTTGAACATCCTATCGATACCACCGATGCATTGCAAGCTGCTCATGGCAAATTTATGTATGGACTTCTGTCCTATGTTTCATCAGCAATAACTTCATAATAGATAAAGGCCTGAATTTTTAAGCTTATTGGAAAAAATTTAATGTGAAGTGACCTTTGGTATTGATTGTAGTTCCTTCTAGTGCTCATTTTAAAAATAACAAACGGTTAATGAGTTTTTGTAGTTTTTATGTCAAATTGGGTCTTCCTGGTTGGATGCATCTTCTTTTCATGGCAACAATGTAATTAGAACAAATTATGGTAATGCGGAGAAAATAATCACAGGACTGACTTTGGTATTAATCTTCTAAATATGGATACAGATGGGTTTTATATGGATAGTAGGAACAAGATAGAAGCTATGGTGAGAAGGGGCAAGTTAAGATGGATCAATTTGCAAGTGCCTAAACCACTAGAGACATTCAGGGCAATAGCAAGTATCATACACAGAAGATAGTCATAAGGTCTAGCTGCTGTGGCTAAAGTGATTGTATGTCTGTGTCTCATGTAATTGGGAATAAGTAGTAGGCTTTATCAAGACTGTCCAATGTCCACTATCCATTTTACTTCCATTGCTCTTTAATTACCAAATATTGTGCTTGTACATGACAGAAATGAGCACTTTAAACCTGTTTGCTGCTTAGTGTTTACACACATCTTTAGCAGAAAGAGTAAGAGTCACATTCCTATTTTAGCACTATCTGTTTTATGATCTCACTTTTCTCTTTCAGCACCTTTTCTTTCCTCCTCCTCAGAGAACAGAATGAATGTATTCTGATTCTACATTCCCTTTAAAATTAACGTAGGCAGAGTATGTGACACTTCTGTGACATTTTGTTACCCTTTTTTTCCCCCTTAGGCAAAGTTCATCCCTCTGCAAAGGGTCAACAAAATGCTTGTTCAGCTGCTACTCATACGAAAGTTAAGTATTCAGTCTCTGCACAAAAGGAATTTCAGCAAAAGCATGTGTTGTATAGACATAATGTAAATTATCCTACCTCTAAGAGGCTCAAATACACTATTACTTGATGTACAGCTTTACAGAATGCAGGACAGCAGCAAACATATTAGGCCCAGAACTACTGTTACATGCCAGAGTACAATATTCATATTCTCTTCTCAGAACAGCTCATGCCAGTTTGGACAGAATTTAGCATTTATAGCTGATAAATACAGGTAGAAATAGAAACTTTTGTCTCAAAATTTTAGAATCAGTTCTGTATCATCCTCACCACTCAAACTCATCACATGCTAAGTACCAACTTCTCTGTCATTCTCTGGTGCGTTGAGGTTCTCTGTCCCCATCCTTTTAATTGGTACACAGAAGAATTTGCAAGCCTTTAAACCAGGAACCCAGTATCTTCTTCTTTCGGAAGAAGCAGCCTGTTCTTCTAGAACAAGGATTTCTCGGCATTATTCCCTCCATCAGAGAACATATCTAGGATTATCACATTGACTCCAATTTCGAAAGTGATTTGGCACTTAGTATCATGTTCAATACATCCTGCTTTTAGCAGTAGCAGAGAGAGAACAGGGGATAGATGTATAGATGAAAGTCTCTGCACAGAGGCTAAAACTGCTAGCAGGGATGGTTGTCTAACTGCACAGGTGCTAGAGACCCAAAAGGCTAAAAGGGAGGATCAGGAAGAAAGGATGTAACAGAACACAAACAGTGTGCCCTATAACATTTTAATGTAACTGCGGATATCTGCAAAAGTACATACACCTGTTGTGAAGTACATTGCATAGCTTCTCAAGTACAAGTAACAAAGAAAGCTATGTTTTATTCATGCCTGATTTTCTATGTTCACCCCAAAGTAAAACACAATGGTGAACTTTGCAACTGCATACAGTTTTAGCACAACTGAGTACCTTTTGGAACAAGTATTTTTGATCCTTTTTTTAAATAGAAGAGTGAAAATAACTGTAAGAAAAAAAAAAGATAATTCATTTTCTAGCAAGATTTTAAAATTTTAAAAGGGCCTTGGTGAAACAAAGGCATAAGGGGGAGAACTGAAATAAGGAAAACATGCAGGCTTGACACTTATATTGCAACCGCCATCATTTAAAAAGCAGCAGGCTCCTACGTACATTAGCATGGGAGGCTCAATAAAACGGAAGCAGCATTGGAAGTATCATCTGAAGGCTAACATAACATCTAAACAGACCATAAACTACTACATTTTCCCATTTTGCATCTTAGCTGCTAGTAAAACCTAATTCTCTAGCTTTATTTCTTCCAGAAACTGAAGTTCTTGCAGGGGGAAAAAAAAAAAAAAAAACAAGCCCAAAACCAAAACCACAGTTATACTAAATGTTATCTATATATAAAGTATAATAAAATTACACTTGAAGATTTTATTGTACATTAAGCTTCTTTTCTTTCTTGCTATTCTTGCTATAGCATGGTTCTTCAAAACTGAAAGTAGTATGAAGTAGTATCTGGGCAATAACTCAATAGTAGAACAGTGTTTATTACAGATTCTATAAAATCAAAGGACTTTGTTATCTCTTCAATAACATCAATAATTACTCTACTGGAATAACTATTAACTGTGGAGGTTAATTAGGAGTGTGCCTTCAACTGCTGTACACACAATTTGTGCAATTTAAGTTCCT
This sequence comes from Nestor notabilis, assembly GCF_000696875.1. NCBI lineage: Eukaryota > Metazoa > Chordata > Aves > Psittaciformes > Psittacidae > Nestor > Nestor notabilis. Next base: position 6,214 of record NW_009944799.1, read on the forward strand.
GTTGTAGTCTGTGCAGACTTTTCCTGAGATGTCTCCTTGAACAGAAAAAAAAATTCTAATATAAAACAAAAATGCACATCCCTTGGGCTCCACAAGCTTGTTGATGTATCCTAGTAGACTTGCAACGGCCCAATTCTTAGAGATGCTTATGGCAACTGGTTTTAGTTCTAGAATATTCCAAAAAGGCTTCAAGCTTCAAAGAAGTGTCATTGTGTCCTCCTGTTGTACACAAGCTAGTGAAGAGTTGAAAACTTGAACCCTTTATATTTCACATCCCTTAATGCTTTGGGGTTTTGTTTTTTTAGGTTTCTTTAAGCATCTGATCACTAATTTAAACTGGTGAGTCAAGAGCAGGAAAAAAATGTTACTGAAAAAGTCTAAGGGGTAAACCCTACAAGAATGCTCATAAAGCTTATACACAATGTCCTTACGGCATGTTATTAGGATACGAAAGTACTCAATATACAAACACTGTAGGATACCTTCTGTTTTCCATTAGTTCTATATCACCTGTAAGTAGATTGCTTTCAAGAAAGCAAGACAACTAGTACTGGGTTTATTTTTCTGATGCAACAAGTGAAGTGCATAAAGAGCTGAGTTGTACCTGAAGGACTGATAATACACTTATTTCTATATCTGAAGAATTGAGTTTTGTTTTACAAATTAATCTTTGTCTAAATGTTTCTGTGGTCCCCTTTGTTGCCATATTAGTGTGCCTTACATGCACAATAAAGCAAATGAGTTTAGTGGCCAGAAAAATCATTCTTGCACAGAATCTACAAACAGTCATCTGCCACAAAATGCAAAATAGGAGGGATGATAATTTCTCATACAAGATCATAAAACAGAACAGCAGTTGTAAGTCCAAGTGGATGTAATTCAACATAAGGATGACGCTGCTTGTTTATGATGAGTCAGGTGTTACTCTCACAAGAGTTTTCTTGCTGTTAATTTCTTCTACTTTATGTACCTGATGTTAGAAGCTAGAAAAGGCTGCCTATTTGTACTTCCTTAATTGTGCTTTCAGAGCAGTGTGTTTTCAGTCCAGCAAAGAGGAAAGATGGTCTTGTGTCTGAGTATGCATTCAGATCTTAAACAAGAACTTCAGGCATTTTTTTTTTCCTCATTTTCTGTGATACCTGGAAAAAGCAAATAAATCCCACATCCTGCCAACTTCTGTCTCTATACTTTATGTTAACAAAAAATTCCTTCCTTCACAAGGCACTGAGAAGAAAATCCTTGACAAGATGATCAGCACATATCCTCAGTTGGCAGTGGGCAAAGGGAAGGCATTACAGAGACAATGGGAAGCCAAAACAATAATGTCATGAGACAGGCCCAGAACAAACAGGAGGGTGGATGTCCAGAAGAATCAGGCTTGGGACAGGGAGAGTTTCCCCACTGTCATAGTTTCTGACCCACACACTTCTGCCCATTCCCAGGGACAGTTGTTAGTCAAATCACACAGAGGCAGAGAAAGCAGAGCTACCCTTCTGCTGGATAGCAGATCTCCAATTTAAATACAGATTGTATATTTTAGAGCTCTGAGCAGACACCCTGCTAATGTTCTCAGCCTGATGTTTGTTCAAAGTGGTGACACCTCAGATCAAATTTATGTAAAACACAGATTAAACTTTAGAGTTTAGATCATTTGAAACAGTTCAGCTATAAGAGAGCAATACTTTGTTATTTGATTTTATCTTCACATTTCTTCGAAAAATATATAGTTTATATCATATCAGAACTCCTTGGTGAATTTCAGAACTCATGGGAGTTTTTTAATAACACCTTGTATTGCTATGGCAGGTCAAAAGGTAAAGTCTCATGCTGATGTGAAAACTGGGAAATATGCTGCCAAAAGGGGCCTGGAGTGGTGCATAGCTGTAGCTAGGTGTGGGAAGGAAATCTGTTAGCTTCAGATTTCACACCAACCCATGTAAAGCCACACATTTTACACACACATATATGTATACACACATATATATATATACACGCACACATTTTTGTTTGTTATAAAAATCAAAGAACAGAATTGCATAAACCTGAACCTAGAAAGGCATGACATTAATTCTTCCCTTTGGTAGTGTCCAAATAAGCTTGTTGTGGCACTTTTTTCTAAAACTTTCATTCTTCTTTACAGTGATGGCCACACCCAAGCAAACTAGGTATTGAGGTTTCAAGAATCTTTTTTTCATTTCCCAAAGTATTTGATGGAACTGTCTGAAAATCAATTAATAAACACTTACCCTTTAATCTACCTATTATTATTGTTAAATGCCTGAAGAGTTGCTTTTGCACCTTGTAAAAACTACATCTGTGTAATATAAATACGTACCATTGTCATGGCATCATGCTTAATTGAAGAAATAGTGGGAAAAATTAGATCAGTGGCATACTGACTCAAAGTCTATTGCAGGATGAGAATAAGTAAATGAACAAATGCAACATTGGGAAAAACAATTCTTATTCTGCAAATAGGTATCTAGAGACTATAAAGGATCACAGCATGAACATTATTCAACCATTTGCAAAAAGGCATAAAGCCATATATTTCAAGGGAGATATAGGAACAAGAATAGATAGCCTGCAGGAAGAAAGGAATTGGTATATAACTATTGCTTTAACTATTGTACTGTTGAGCCAGATGTACCCACCATACATCCAGCAATCTGGACAGGTGGTGATAGATACTACCCTAGCTGGAGAAGAGGAGCATCAGAAAAGTTCATAACCAGGGTCTGACCACCAATAAAATTAGAGCTGGTGTAGGACTACATGTCTACAAGGAACATAGGGAGATTTCTTATTATGAGGTGCCAGGACAACTGAAGCAGCTGCAACATCTGCCATCACAAGTGACCAAAGGAGCAGGGAAAGGTCATACATGAAGTCAAAAGGGACTGTAACTTCTCTTCTGGAAAAATCCCATATCTCCCTTCTAAGTAATCTTAGGTTACCTTAAATCTTGGCAGCAGCTCTAAGCTGCTTCTTCCACAAATCGGAAATCTTGCCACATGCCACCTTCCACAACATGTGAGGAGAACTTATGATGGCTAGTTAATTTTCTTAGCAGACATCTACTGAGAATAACTTCACCTAGAGACTCTTTTATCTGTCACAAGAGTGTTTCTCATAGTCCCTAACTTCCTATCAAGAAGCAGCAACCCACTTAGAACGCCATGTCTGAACTAAATTACAATAATCTGAGAGAAGCTCAGTAACCTTCTGGAAAACTAAACATTTCCCATCCATTCAATGTTCCTATTTGAAATCTCTTCCTGTTGCTATAACTCTTTTCCTTCTGCAAAATCTCCCTGGATTTTCATCTGTGTACATCTGAGAAGATAAAATACAACTATAATAGCAGATTTTTGCCTTTGTGGGCAGCCTACAAAAGCCAGGTCCCCAGTGGAGGATACTGCCAAGAAGCATTTTTTTTCATTATATCTGTACCTTGCTAAGGATTTTTGTTGGCCAAGAAAATTGACTAGATATGCAAGAAGGACTTTTTTTGTTAAAACCTGACTCTGAAACAGGTACATTGGAAAAGCTTTAAAGTACAGATTTACCCTAGTTGCAGCATTTAATTAGCAACATGAAGCGCATCACAACAATGCTGTTAATTACAAGTTACATGGTCTCTTTCAGTGCTCAAAGTATTTAAACTATAGGATGCTGCTGCCTCAGAAACTAACCTCAAAAGAAGCATTTTAGTATGAGGTACACTCATTGCTTTAGAAAATCCAAATGTCACATATATCGAAACTGAGTATCAGCAAAGTTTCACCTCAGATTCCTTTTAGTCCATTCACAGGAAGGTTGACTGATAAGAGCTTTGAATGAAGAGCTTATATAGCCAGGTAACATAACTGAGATATTGCCAAGATGAAAACCAAAAGACAAGTTATCTACACTGCAATATCACTGTCATACACTCTTTGTTGCAGTGCCAGAAATGTTTTAAAGGGAGATTTGGCTTTTTGAACACCTTTAATAGGCTTCCTCAGAGTTTTAATTAGGAAGAGATCCAAGCAGTAGCTGACAGCTGGCAAAATCTCCTGTTGTGAGTTAAAGTCAACATAATTAAGATTCTGGAAGGAAAACATATTCCTCCCAACACCCTTAATCAGTCAGGCTTGGTTGGGAATGCAATATGGAATCTTTTGCCTTGACAACATCATAACCTTGGAAATATGTCACTTCCAAACATAATAATGCAGTGATTTCATGGAAATTTAGAACTACTAAATCTCTGTAATGCATTCTCCACCTTCCCCTGTATAAATGTTAATATAATTTAGGATTATTTGTCATACTTAAGATTTGGCATTTTATGACTGAGACGTTTGCTGCTAACAGAGTCACGGACAGTGACATATAAGCTGCCTGCAAGAGGTGACTCAAGGTTTTTTCCCTGGCACTTGCAAGGATACCTAGCTATTTACAGCTTCCGTGGAAATAGAGCTAGAACATGCAGGTTGAACCAGACATACATAGGCAAATGGAGATTTGTCTTAATTGCAAGCCAAGGGCTTTCTTGTCATCCCAGGTTCAGCTGCCAGCCTGAACCTACAGGTGTCTGTGCTCTTCATACTTTGCTCTGTTGAAAGAGCTGGCTCTCAGGGATGAGAAATTCTGCCATTCAAATTGCCTCTGAAGCAGTATAGCTGTGAGTAGCTCAAACTTTCAGGTTCTGCAAGCTTACTCCAAGCTTTGATGCAACAACCAAAAGTCTGTCTGCTGTTTTGTTGGGTTTTTTTAAGCATAGTTAAGATGCATTTTAGTTGCAAACCCCAGCTTCAGATTCTCCTCTATGTTTACCTAAAATCATTACTGCCTACAACCAGTTCTCAGCACCTGGCTCACTCCTGGCACTGACTGCAAATAGCTGAAGATACCTACTGAATATGGTCAGGGGAGGGGGAAAACAAACCAATCAACCAAACAAAAAAAAAACCCCACCAAGAAACAAAACACACCAAAACAACCACCTGCCCAAATGCCCTACCCACCCCAAAACAAACAAAAACCCAAACCACTGTCTAAAGTAAGGATTGCTTTGAGGATCAATACAATTCCCAGCAAACCCAAGGACTACAGCAGACATGAAGATAGATTTGAATAGAAACCTCATTTAGACTTACAGATTAAAGTATCCACTGTGTTTTTTTCCTTATACTGCCTTTTTCTACCATGTACTTACTTGCATCACAGCAATGACTTTCTACTCTGCACGTCCTGATCCTCCATTGCCACGTACAATGTACAACCATTCATCTCTACAAATGTTATGAGATTGCAGCCATTCTAGTGTCTTCACATTTTATAGGCCTTGTAGGCAGTTGTAAATGACTGCAGAAGGCACAAGGCAGTCAGGAGTCAGGCCTACAGTACTTAGAGTGATTACAATGAATATGACAATAATCCCTCTCTTTGTAAAACAAAATCCCAGGAAATGTGTATACACTAAGGTTAAAGCCTCTTGGAGCAGCTGCTAAGATGCTGCTTAGACTACTCAATTATACTATTAAACCAGCAGCAGCCACCCAGGCGACTCGATTCTCTGTGCATTACAAAGAGTAAGATGCTGATTTTAATAGCAGATCTAAGGCAGCCCAGCCAGCTCAAGCTACAACCATTCTGAGAGCAGCTGCACCAGCAAATTCTTCTTTCTGTTCCCCCAGTCACACCCAAATAATATAAACAGCAAATGTAATTATGGCAGCTAACATCCCAGACCTGCCAGGTGACTTATAAGACACACAGGGAGCCCTGAGAAAAAGCACTAGGAGCAAGCATTCAGCATGCTGCCATTTTGTACTATGATAAAATCAGTAACAAAGCTACCCTTGAAGTACATGACAGCATGATGAATATTAATACTTAAAATTGGTTCAGTCTTATTTACCTTTTGGATAGTTCTTTCATACCTTCAGGATATACCTCTCCTAGCAAAGACCTGGGAAGAGCTGCCTTTTAATCGTAATATATTGCTCTTCAGATATTCAGATGGGTAGCTACAGGGCCATGGACAGGAAAGTTGCATTTCCTTTAAGCTACCATATTCTATAGACAGGCAGTCTCCTTGCTTTTTACTTTCAGCATTACATGTCCCCCTTCTCAAGTCAGCTAATTTTACTTCTGCCTCTTTCACTTCAGCTCAATATCCAAGTTACAGTTCCAAGCCCAGTGCAGTTAACATCTTATTCTTTGTCCTTCCATCACTGTTTTCCTCTGCAAATCCACACCACACAATTTATTTCCATTACCAAGACATCTTCCTCTAGTTAAGCTGTTGTGGCATGCACACTGAGTACACACAGTTACAGCACTTTGACTTCCATCCTCACCCCAGCTGGCAGACATCAGGCAGTAGTGACTACCCTCTCAGCATCAGCCCCTTTCCCTCCTCCCTCTCCCACCTCCATAAATGTTGTCACTAATACATTCATTTTCATTTAGAATTAGAAAAAGACCAAAATTTAAAAGTTTATGCAAAAGGACACATACACAAAAACATACCAGACAGTTATCAGACAGTTACTTGATTAAAAACTATTTTTATAGTGGTAAAACATCACTGACTTCAGCAAGTTACTCTTGATTTAAAAGCATGTAAAAGAGGTCAAAAATCTTAGCTAACATTTCACCTCTTCTTTAGCACATACCACCAAAAACCTCATACTTATAGAACAAAACAAACTAAGAAAAAAAGCCAGGCTTTTTATTTTTTTTTGGTTAGGAAAAAAAGCAAGCTAGGAAGGAACCACAGTGTCCTTCAGAAAATGTCATACTGCAAGGCACCAACTTAAAACAGAACAACAAAGCCCCACAAAACCAAACCAGATAAATGCATACCTCAAACCCTCCACTCTCTCCCCTGGGGAGATTATCACCCCCTCATCACTTGAAGATGAGGTCACCTTTTGACAAGGAAAACAAGGCAGAAACAAACATCGTAAACCCCAGACTTTCAAAACTGTTTTAAGAAATGAAGCAGATACCTGTTTGTTCAAAGGGTTCATTCCACTGCACTGTGGCCACCATGTAAGAGGGTTCTGGGAGCAGGGCTGCCGAGACGAAGGAGGGCAAGCAGGGACCCTGTGTGGAGCTGGTGGGCAGGGACCTCACCAACCCACATACCTGCAAGGGCTGGCAAAATCGGCAGGCTCCCTTGAGGTTCAGGGTCATGAAGCCAAATCAGGTCCAAAGACAACCTTGGAAATCAGAGGAAAGTCCAGGAGATCTGAAGAAAAGCTGCTTTCAGCAGTGCTAGAAAGACCTAAAAAGAACTAGAAGGAGCTGTTCTAAGCTTAAATAGTGTCTGGAACCAGGTGCAGCTGGTCAGGGTCATTGACACCTTCCTGGGCCTCCAGCGCACTCAAAATGCACTGATTCCACCAGGTGGGGTTACACCTGTTACAAATGAGCAGGTTAAGTTCAGAAATTACACTTCAAAGCACAAAATTCTACATTAAATCCCCCTAGTGCTCTTAACTAAGGAGTTTGTTGTTATAACTTTGTTTCAATTTATGTCTAAAAGGAACATCAAAAATGAGGTACTCCTAAACTAAACCCTAACATTAGTCCAAAATGCATGCTGAAGCCATCAGTTACGCACACTGCACCTTCTAAACTGACCTTACACAAGGGAGGGCTGAAGCAGCCTTGCTGGGATAAGGTAAGAACACTTCCCCACCACCTTTACAGGAACAGAAAGACATGTAGGTGTCTTTACCTGTGGTTCACAAATGAGTTGACAGCCTGCTCAAAAGTACCTGCAGAGTTTTTTATCACACAAATAAAGAAATAAATGAATTCACTAATTAAGGGCAAGATGTTAAGCTGCTGTAAAGTGCTTTAGCTTTCTGATTTCAAACTGGTGTGACGGAAGGTTTGCAAGTGCTAGTATTTGGCTCAGGGAATACTTGGTTGATACCAACAGCTTTACACATGCATTTACATCCAAAATACTAACTATAACATTGGAATTGCAGTATTTAGGATTGTGATGTGAGACAAATCAAAGACAAACACGATTCTAAAGTAAACAATTTTCTAATTTAAGCTGCTCCAGTGTAGAAAATCTTTCTCCCATTTCAATTTGTCATTTTTTGAGTAGTACCAAAGATTTTCTCTCTTCTATAGGTTCTCGTTTGTTGAACCACTGGTTTATACAATTTGTTACCCTGCTAGAAAACGTGGACAACAACCAATGCCTTAGAGGACTTTCTGCCCTGTACAGCTGCTCTACTTGCATGAAGTAGCACAAAAGGTGAATAAGGAGTTAATTTTTTCCTGATCCCTGAGGCAATCAGTGTATTCCTTGGAGTATGAAATTTGATTACACTTATTATCTTAGCTTGCATAGCTCTGACTGTCCTTACTGCATATAAAATACTTCAATCCTGTTAAGAGATCCTGCACAGCGCTTGATAGCTTCCTCAGGGAGGGGATGCTACAGGTGGACTGCGCTACATGAAAGTCCATCGACCCAAACGTCAAAATATTAGATTTCATCAGTAAGAGTTTACACCACAAGCCAAGGCGGAAGCATATGATAATGGAGCAGCCTGGGGAAGCTTCAACTGTCATTGTTAATGCAACACCTGTTCTAGAAGTAAAATATATTTATACTCCATCCTCAGTGGCTGTCAATGTGAGTCCTTTCAGGGATACTAATTCTAGCCTCAAAAATTGACAAACGATTTTATACTTGGCAGGAAGAGGGAAGCAGTCAATGAAACCTAACTGAATAAGAAATCACAAAATACCTGAAATGAAGAACAAATTTTTAATTGCTTACTTCTCTCCCACCCTAACGTCTGTCCATGATGGATGATGTGACGGAAGAATCCTCACTAAATTCTAAGTAAATTAGAATTAGCAGAACTGGCACTACATTTATCTTATTCTAAAACAGTTCTTTGTTTCTCTTTGGTGTCATCCTTTGGTTTTTTAGTTTATGGCATTATTCAGTATGAGGGCTGAGATAAAAAGGCTAGAAGATGAACAGAGTATGAGGAAGAGACGAAGGCCAAGTGTTCTCATGACATGCAGATTAAGTGCATTAAGGAAACATATTATGATCAAAATACACTTTTCTCAATGAGAAAATTTGCTAAATTACCCAGTGCAAGGAACAGTGCTTCTGAACACAGCTTAGTTTGCTTTCACCTGACAAAAGAATATACACTAATAAGGAAAACCTCATTAAAAAAAACCCTGGGTTTTTTTCTTTCCACAAAGTGCCTTACCTTGTTTATCGCTAAAAAGGTGACAACAAAGTAAGCCATTTAAACACTAGTGCATTTCAAAGTTCAGTGCAAAAGGAACCATGGCTGCTTAATACTTTTGAGGAAAAATAATAATAATAATAAAAAAATATAAATATGCTGTTTGCTTTTGCAAGGTGCTCCAGAAAAAATACCAAACTTAGTTTTATGACAGCAGTTGTCCAGCAATGTACAAATGCTCCCTCTGACAACCCGTGCCCTTTTGCTACCTACAATTAATATATAGCAGCTAATTCTGGTAAATACTGTCTGGAAGAATATGCAACAAACTGAATAACTGAACATCACAATTACAGGAAGGTTCCATTGTTTACTACTCAATTAAGCCACATTTGCCACTTTTGAGAATACAGCACTGACTGTATTGTAACTGTAAGCTCATTTATTCAGCAAATACATAGAGTGTTGCAACTTTTCTTTGCTGTAGTATTACAAGAATGCTTCAAATACAGGAATAATTATTTAACAAAAAGCATGCTGCCGAGGTTGAGAGAAATAACAAGTGGCATATTCATGATTATGTTTCCTTGTATGCCTCCAACACAATCCTAATAAGTACTTTTGAGGAAATAATTGGCTTGGTCATTTAATCTGAACATATATTTGAAAGTTATTATACTCAGACATGTGTCCACACAATTCAGATATCGAAAACTCAATTAAAATTGAGCAGGAGACCTGCACATATGAAAAAGGAACCCCTGTCAAAACTCAAATACAAACAGGAGATATACAGGAGACGAAAGCAGGGACATCCAAAGCAGGCAGCTTGGGATGAGTATAGGGATGTTGCCAGAGTATGTGGAAATGTGATGAGGAGAGCCAGTTATATACATATATATATATATGTTTGGAATTATGTCTAGCTAAGGATGTCAAGGTGAACAACAATGGCTTCTTCCAATACACCAATAATAAGAGGAAAAGTAAGGAAAATGTGGGCCCACTACTGAATGAGGCAGGGACCCTGATGACAGTGAACAAAGAGATACTAATTGCTACCTTTGCTTCAATCTTCAATCCAAGTCAGCCTGCAGGACTCCCTGATCCAGGAGATCAGGAAGAATGTCTGACTAAAGAAAGTCTTTCCCTTTGGTTCAGGAGGTTTGGGTTAGAGATCATTTAGACAAACCTGACATCCATAAATCCATGGTCCCTGATGGGATGTACCCCCAAGTGCTGTGGGAGCTGGCAGACATCATTGCTAGGCCACTCTCCATTATCTTTGAAAGGTCATGGTAATTGAGGGAGGTGCCTGAGGACTGGAAGAAAGCAAATGTCACCCCAGTGCTCAAAAATGGCAAGAACTAGGACTCTGGGAACTACAGGCTAGTGAGCCTCACCTCAATCCTTGAAAAGGTGACAGAACAGCTCATCCTGGAGGCCATCTCTAAGCACGTGGAAGACAAGCAGGTTATCAGGAGTAGTCAGCATGGATTTACCAAGGGGAAATCATCCTTAACCAACCTGATTGCCTTCTATGATGGGACAACAAGCCAGATATATGAAGGAGAACAGAGGATGTTGTCTACATGGATTTCAGCAAGGCTTTCAACACTGTCTTCCATGGCATCCTCATAAGTGAGCTCAGGATGTGTGGAGTGGATGAGTGGACGGTGAGGTGGATTGGGAACTGGCTGAATGGCAGGTCTCAGAGGGTTGTGATCAGTGGCAGAGAGCCTAGCCTCGCTGGAGTACTGTGTCCAGTTCTGGGCTCTCCGTATAAGAGAGACATGGAGCTCCTGCAGCAAGTCCAGTGAAGGGCATACTGGAACTATTAATAGTCTGGAGCACCTCTCATATTAGGAAAGGCTGAGGGAGCTGGGCCTGTCCAACCTGGAGAAGTATCTGAAGAGAGCGTGTCAAGAAGATGGTCCAGACTCTTCATGGTAGTGCCAAGAGCTAGGACGAGGGGCAATGGGCATAATCTAAACTACAGAAAGTTCCACCTGAACATGAGGAAGAATTTCTTTACTATGAGGGTGACTGAGCACTGGAATAGCTTGCCCAGAAAGGTTGTGCAGTCTCCTTCCCTGGAGATATTCAAGAATTGCCTGGACACAATCCTGAGCAATGCCCTCTATGTGACCCTGCCTGAGCAGGGAAGCTGGACTAGATGACCCCCAGTGGCCCCTTCCAGCTTCAACCATTCTGTGATTCAGTAAAAATTGAAATATGGAATCAGTCTTCTAATCCTAACACAGTTGTGTTGTCTCATGACAGTAAAACATAACAACACTCACATCTGATCCTGACACTGAACAATGTTTCATTCTTAAACTTTCTGTTCTCTTTTGCTTAATTCCCAACTCAGTTACCCATTTGTTGTTATAATTCTGAACACCTACTGTACTACAATCTTACTTTTGTAAAAGCTGCAAATCTTTGTGCATATGCAAGCATGTGAGCATATAAAAAATAAACATGCCTAAAAGAGAAATACACTTGTAGGTGTAGGTATTTTTGTATACCTTGTTATTGCGCTTATCCCAGTATTTCCTGAAATACTTGTGGACACTAAGCAAGGTTTCTTGGAAAAATTGTGCAAGTACTTTGGCTTACCATTGAATCTGAAGACAAAAGAGCTGAACAGTGGAACAATACAAAAACCCCTAAACACATCCATATATATATTTTAAAATAAATAATAGATATTAACAATGCCAATTTGGCAAAACATTTGAGGCCTTGATTACATTCAAATATCAGACAACTTAGATTATAAATTGAAGCTAATTTCTGCTCAAGTTCAGATGTTGACCATTCTTTAGTAAAAGAAGTATTTAATTTAAGGTTTAATTCAATCTCAAATCTTAATTTATTAGGACATCCAGTTTAGACCAACCCACATTAATAACAGCTGTATAGTCAAAGATTCAAAGCTAAGCAGTTGTCTATAGCATGAGCTACCAGTGTTACAGCAGCATCAACAAAAAATCACCCTGTATTTTGTATATGCAAAAGCCCCAACTTATTTTTTGTACAGTCATAGAAAATACAGGGAATTTTTTATGAATATAAAAGATCCACAGAAATAAATTATATTCTCATGGTGACCAAGATCTATAGCTCAAGTTTACATCCTCTGGAAGATTTATGATCTAGTTAGATGAGGATTCATGCCAGTAAGCTTGAGTTGTTGCAGTTGAAAAAGTGATGAATTGTCAGAAATAACAGGCAAAGCAAAATACTTCAGGTCTTATTAATTCTCAGATTTCATCTTAAGCATCAATAATTTCCACGTCTAAAAGCATAAATGCAATTAATTAAGTTGCAAATAAAGAATGTTCACTCTCATCACACCAGATTAGCTCACTTCAGACAGATTGTGTTCATATCCCTAATCTTAAAACGTAAAGAAAAGAATGGCAACTTTCAGACTAGGTAGCTTTGGACATGCAGTGCCCTTTGGACATGCTATACTTTTAAAGGAGTCAATAAAGTGGACTTCAGAGCACAGTAAACCTTTTGAGTTGTTCTTAATCAGCACTGCTGATTTGCCTATCACCTGCATTTAAACCCAATCCTACAGCTACATTTCACTTAGACATCTAAACCAAAAATAATTTCACTAAGACTTCTGCTTCATATATGGAGTTTCTATTCATTCTTTAGGGAAATTGTTATTATGTCCACCATCTGAAGTATTAATATATTTGAAATATTAAACAGGAAGAAGCAATAATCCAAACCTATTAGGCCTTTCAAACAATTGCATTATTGTTCTTCACTGTTTTCTTCTCTGTGTAGTCAAAATGCCATCTTCATGAGTTTCTAGACACTTTGCAATTCAGTGAAAGTTGAAACTTATTTTTCTGGGAAGTGTAATTCTAAGCAGGGTAATGTTCTAAGCATTGTAAATTATACACGTACTGGTTGAAAGAAAAAAGATAGCCACATTTCTTTCTGCTTGTTCACTTTCACAGTCAAGACAAGAAAGATTTTATCAGCTTTTATAAAGTATTAACATGTTCTGATTAGACTCTCCTATGATTTCTTTGATATACTTTAAAAAGGATGCCTTTCTGACAAAGTTCTTGAGGCTTATTATCAGAATCACCCAGCAGTGGATTTCCCAGATGAAACAGTTTTCCTCATGTTGTGGGTTTAAAACAATATCAAAAACATTCTGAAAAACAAGGCTACAGTAAGTAAACACTCTTTTAGTGACAACATGGAAATTCTAGTAAGAGAATATACAATTCAGGTACAGAACGTAGAGTAACTCTAGAATGAGTTAGTTTATGGTATTTAATTTAATAATTAAATTAAAACAATAGTTTAATTTATTGTTTTGAGATTATGTCCATGATATTTTCTACTAATACACATGTTGAACTGTTAAGTACAGAATTTTTGAAAGTAGCCAAGTGTTCTGGAAACATTTTTCTTTGCAAATCAATGGATTAGTTTTATTATTTTGTCTAGTGGCATATTGATACTTACTTAACTCAGCAATAGACTGTTACTTTGTTTTGTATATTTTGAGTGAAAAATGTTTATTTTCCATTCATACTATTTATTTTAAACTGAAGTTGAAAAGACTAATCTGAAAAGATGTTACCTGACCAAGCACCAACTGCCCAGGGATACCAACCACTGCTTTCTACTGCTAATACAGAAGAAAGCAGAAGCTCAGTTTAGGAAAACAACGAGGTCCAGGCTGTGATGGCAGTGACCCTGAGAAACACATCTTTACTCCAGACAAGGCCTGCAGACATGTTTGGAGGAAAGTAGTTGTGCTGGCTGCTGAGCAAGGGGGAATTCAGGATCTCTGGCGCGATTTTGGTGGCAATGTGAACATTCCCCTGATCCTATCGCTAGGCTCACAGATGCCATACCCTGGCAATTTCTTTTGCAAGTTAGCAGACTGTCAGTGTTGTTTGCATATATTGTTCAGTATCCTGTTTATTTTTAAATCCTTAACTGCTGTTACAACAAACATTTAATAATAACATCAGTAAGTTTATTTACTGAAAAAAGTGGAAATTTAGACGTGTTTTTTCCCCAGCTACTTTTTTAAATTGTGAGCACTGCAGAACTGTCCTGTAACAATTTCTGGGAACAGCAAAACAGATAATACAATGATTTTTATCATTCGCTATAAGAACAGTATTACAAACTAATTTTTGTATCTGGCATCAAATCAGATTTTGTTTGGAAATTCAAGGCAGTAATATTCACATTATACACATGTGCACATTTTTCCCCCCCCTTATTTCATCTTTGTCAGAAAGATCTCATCTATTCAGGATCAAATTTCATTCCCATTTAATACAAATGCAGTGATTCAAAGGTTACACTTGAAAAATGTGAAAAAATAGGCATAAAATTGGTCATTCAGTCATGTAACTTTCAATCTGGGAAATGGTATCAGTTCAATACAGTCAAACCCCTCAAAATTGCTTTTCCTTCCATCAATCCTGGATTTGGAAATTTGACTTCAAAAGGACATTTTATAAAAGAGAAGGTACCACTGGCACATGAGGCTGGAGGAACAAATCGGAAATATTGCTGTTGAGGAAAAACAGGTTGAAATAGTTGAGGTCTGGAGTGAACGACATACAGGCTACAATCATGTGTCTGATACTAAATTACTTTCAGATGCTAGGCAAATCACTTAAGGTTCCATGGTTTGGTCCTCATGGTTGAAAATAAACCAAGCCTCTCTTTCTACCCTTACAGATGGCTCTCCCTTAGCTTTAAGAACAAGTTTTTAACTTATGTATTTATTTGTGCATGTATACATACACATACGTGTTTATATAATACCTATTTAAATTATAATCTCGACACATACCATACATGTAATCTCCTCTTGAAAAGCAATCTGTGGTGTGGATTCCAGTCACTAATGCTATATAAATCAAACACTAATCTCCACAGAATTTAACTATCCCAGTGCAGAAGCAAAGGAATATGGAAAAAGGAGTCTGGGTGTCTGGGAAATCATGTGTGTGGGTGTATATTTTTGTCTGCCTACACAGTTATCCTATGATTAATCTGAATTATAGGGAAAAGGGAGGGAAACATAAAAGCCAACAACACATGGATAGTTTAACACTTCTGACTTTGAAAAGAGCAAGTGAATAAATCTCTTTCACTGCTGGTATTTCAGTACAAATACAGGCAATATATGAAGTGACATATTTTACTTTGAAACACCATCAGTATTTGTTAAGATAAATTAATAAACGGCACCTTTGGGTGCAGCCAATTCATTCAGTTCCTGTTGGAGCTGATTAGAGTATCTGACTGAGCTGTAATAAAATGGAGAGTGCATTAATATATGATATTTTCCTTTGTTTACTTAATGCAGAACAATTACCCCTTAGTTCGCCAATCACTATTTTCTCATAAACAGTGAGTGTTTCTACCTCTTGCTTACAGTGCTGGAATGAAAAGGGTCATTACTCACATTTTATTATTGCCCAGAGCTCTTAGTTACTGTGAAATAGAGGAGTAGTGGTGATTTAAATATGCTACATATAGTATAACTATTCAATTTGTTCAAAAGATCTATGATTAGCAATATCAAAGCAAAATCACAATGTCTGAACATTCTATAAATTTCATCTTAGAATATTGTACTCTCTAATACTAATGATATTCCAATAGTGTGTGTATACTGTAGACAACTTCTCATCAACTTGAATACTATAAATATAAGTTAGCATGAGTCATTGGTATTCTACACCACTAGCATTGCCCTTTGCAAATGTGTTCAGGTCATCCTAAATTAATTTCTCACTTTTTGCATGCTGTGAACATAAAAATACTCAAGTTCATCTTTTAAAACCGTCTTTGATAACCATCCTCCCGTTGGATACTGGTGCAGGAATACTCTCCTGTAGTAGGGATGTAACTATTTTAACTGTTAACTTTCCACAGAGAACATCACTATCTTTGCTTTATCCTATCCAATTTTCCTTACAGGGACCTGCTTATCTTCTAAGGCTATTTCACTCTAGCAACTTAAGGGTATTTTCATACTTTGTAATCACTATTTGCTACCAAAGACATGAAAATACTTATTTCACATGGGAATCAAGCCCAAACGGCTAAATCAAGCCCTAACTGAATTAAGATCAATATAGTCACTAACTTCAGTCAACCCAAAATTTCATTTCCCTCCATTATTTATGCTTAAGATCTTAAGTGTATGCTGAACTTCTCCTCCTTATACTTTCTCCTATATCAGAAATCAGTAACATGAATGCTATATTGGCTGGCAGGAATCTGTTAGTTCTATTATTGGTGCTGACGTTCCCACTGCGCCTTTTGATAAGTTAATGAAGTTTAATCTAGTAGGAGCTGTGGCTGCTAAACATACTGAAAATCCAACCATTTTTGACAGGGAACCCAAGTGTGGCTTAAATCACCTAATTTCGGGTAGCTAGGCCCCCTGCACTAAGAAATTTCAGGCACTAGGCTTGCAGTTGCATTATCAGGATTAACCTGTTAATACGAGATAATTTGGTAAGCATTACTATCCTACAGAACCACTTACATGCAAACCTTATCTTAGTCTTTCTGTGGGACATTTGAAACCATAACAAGAACAAAACTTGTGTGACCAGGCAGGAATCTGCCTTCTCTACACTTTGGAGTCTGATTAAGGGTAAACTATAGCAAAAAAACCCTCAACCCAAACCATTCCCATTAATATTTTCTGGAAGCGTATGGTCTGTCTAGACACTTTTAGGACTTTTATTTGCATAATAAGAGTATCTTATACTCATTAATAGATTTTGTCTGCAGATTATCTCTGGGATTTTCTATTCTTCACTGAAGCCAAAAAAACAAAGGACTTGGGTACTTGGGTTTGTCCAAGGTCAGATAGAAACTTGGGCTGAACTGCAAACTCAAATCCTGAAATGACATGCCTGTTGTCTCTCAACAGTCATTTTCCCACTGTTCTGTGCTTTACAGTAGATTTTTTTTCTAATGTTGTTATTATTGCTTTGCTTCCTTGTGTCACAGAAGTATACTGAGCATGGGATAACTTCACAAAACATGCAGTGCACATGCGGGAACAGCATTTTTAGAAGTTTTAATTCAGAGACTATTAAAAGGAGCCTGCTACAGCTCCTCCAGGCACAGCTCCATGCCAGTTGCAGGCACTGAGGAAGACAGCGTACATTGCCCAAGCCATTGTAGCCTGGAGGCAAAATCAAGGGAATTAAGCTTTTTAAGCTCCTCTTTCTTGCAGCTGTTGCCCAGACAATTTTCTGCTTATGATGAAGAGGAAGCCAGTGGCTCCCTGAGGAGAAGCTCTTCTGTGCGTCATACACCTAGGCCACCTCAAAATCCTCATGGTCACACCCTGTGAAAAAGACAGCACATCATTTTGACGTGCTAGTGTGGTACAAATACCACTGTTGTGAGCCTCAGAGGTAATGAAGGATTGAACGTATATTCTTTTTTATGTATCTTTGCTAGAAAATCAGTATTTCATGGCACTGGCGCTTGGACCACTTCTCTTCCATTTAATTAAGAAATTATAAAATGTGGGTAGTGCTGGATGGAACAGGCCTGGTCCCAACTCCAATGAAGTCAAGGGAATGACTCGTTCAGATCAAATTGACTTTGAATTAGGAGTTAAGTGCCACATGGCTGTACAGACTGCTGACATGATCACTGTAATTTCAGAAAATAGCTGGTTCTTAAGAGACATCCTGAAGATTTCTTGTGTTAAAAAGAAAAAAAAAAACCAACCCAAAAAAACCCGAGATTTTGTTCCTAAGTCTGTTTAAGCTTCTTAAATGTATCAAAAGGCATGCAAAGTTAGGAAAATGAAACTCAGAGGAGAAAAAAGAGCCAGTCACAAGTTTTTTGAAAGAATTCAATATTAGTAGGGGATGATATGAGGGAGTATAATAAAGCCATGAGGTTTGAAGATTTACCTGTTCTTTGCCATTAGTTGCCATGATTATTTCCTGCTATCTGCCATTGCTTTGAGGGAAAACAAAGGCACTTTTGTAATCCTAACCATCACTTTTACTGTTATTATGAAACCCTTGCATAAGGGAAATCCAATAAGTTCCTTGAAAAGCAGAGACAATATTAAAGAGGTATTTCACTTGCAAATCTACAGTCTGCAAACACGAGAAATAAAAGGTAATACAGTAAAATACAAACCAACACTAAAAGAACCTTCATGCAGTTATTTTAGTTATTGCTCTCCTTGATTTAAACTGCATGCAACTTTTAGAGGTTTTGTACAAACGAAATGTACTCAGTTGTCGTGGTTTAAGCCCAGCCGGCAACTTGGAACCACGCAGCTGCTCGCTCCCTCCCCCCCTTTTCCTTCCTCCCCCCGCTCCCGGAGGGATGGGGAGGAGAATCGAAGGAATGTAACTCCCACGGGTTGAGATAACAGCTCTCCAGTAACTAAGGTATAATACAAACCACTACTGCTACCAATAATAATGATAAGAGGAATAACAAGGGAAAAGGACACAACCGCTCACCACCCGCCGACCGATACCCAGCCTGACCCGAGCAGCGATCTGGGCCTTCCGGGTAACTCCCCCCAGTTTATATACTGGGCATGACGTGCTGTGGTATGGAATACCCCTTTGGCCAGTTTGGGTCAGGTGTCCTGTCTCTGCTTCCTCCTGGCTTCCCCTCCTCCCTGGCAAGCATGAGACTGAGAAAGTCCTTGGTCAGAGTAAACATTACTGAGCAACAACTAAAAACATCGGTGTTATCAGCATTGTTCCCAGACTGAAAGTCAAAAACACAGCACTGCACCAGCTACTAAGAAGGAGAAAAAATGACTGCTGTAGCTGAACCCAGGACATCAGTACTTGTCTGTTTCACGAATACATGCTTAGAAGCAGCCATAAAGTGATTATGCAGAGCATAGCAAAGGCTACTCTAATAAAAACATCATCTAATACGGGAAACTAAAGATTGACAAAAGAGGTAGCCAAGCACATGGACAAAACCCAGAAATTCTACTTATGCCATTTCAGGTGTGTTTGATCATTTCCATTGAAGTTTAAATCATATATATATTACTTTTGCTTTTATAGCATGCTTTATGAACAATAATGTAAAAGATAAACTGCACATACACGCAGTTTGAAGAGAAACAAACAGAGTTTAGACATGTATCCATTATTCTACAACAGATTCTAACTTCACTTGGTGCTATGCTTTGTACCATCTTCATATGCAACTCTGAATTTCACAAATCCTTGTCCCATACGGCATTATGGGCTAGGGATTCAAGGTGCACTGGGTGATATATGGCCAATAGTTTCAAAATGTATTGCATATTGGGAATATTTGTTACCACCATTGTGCCAGTATTCACCACCCCTTTGGATAAACTGATCTGGCTGTTTGTGAGACACTGTGCCTCACTGAAATTATATGGACTAAATGTATCTTCCCACTCCCCTATTCTTTTCTTCACACCCACCTTTCATCTCTTGCTCCTGACATTCTTCCCACCCTGTAGCACACTGTTGACAATACTTACAGACAGGAGATGGGCCAAGTTCATCAGGTCTATTAACCAACCCCTCTTCTAACATTCAGGTAGTTCAATGTTACAGAGTGTGAGGAAGTATGAAAGGAATAAACACAGGAAATATGTTCCTGTGAGTCTTTAGAAGAAATAATAGCAAAAGAAGGAGCTGAAATGCTTCTCACCAAATACATAAAATGCTGGTGTCATACCAAAGGAAGAGTAGGGGAAACAAAGGCCAAACAGCTAAATCTAATACTGACAAGTCAAGATTTGGCAGGTGTGAATAGTATGGGGCAAATGGAGACAGATTTTTTTTTTTCCTACCTAAATTCCATACCAAGAGGAGCTACATTTTTCATCTTTGCCTTGACAAAAAAATAAAAAATAAAAAAATTAAGTTTATAAGGACAAATATAATGGAGTTACATTAAAAACTAATTTATTATGAAAACTTAACATTCAACTATCATTAGCAGGTAAACACATAGCTTAAATATCACTGACATTTGAAATGGTTATACCAATGTTTGCACTGTAAAGTAGCCAAAAATAAGTGTAGGCAATAGCTGTTAGTATTCAAAGGGTTTCAAAGGAAACCTCCACATAGTTACGGCTAGTTATTGGGAACAATTGGAAAGCCAGTAATAGTATATATTTTGGATCAATCATTGTTCTCTCCAGTACCGCTGAAAAACTGCCAGTTACATTGCTGAAAACAACCCTTACAATGTAACCTCAATCTAAAGATACAATAATAACATTGATTTCAAATCCAGTTGTTAGTTTTCCAATAAACTCCTGACATACCAGCTGCTATTTTTTCTCCATGAATCATATTTTGATCATGATCTCTTTTTGTGACTGCATCTCACTGTTTTTTCTATTAAAAAGAACACATCTTACAGCTTCTTTCCTTCTTGTTTTCTTTTGGTTTAATATTTTATTATTTAATTGGCCTTAATAGCAGAATTTTCCCTTTCATTTAACACTGCCTTTATTTAACCTTAGCTAGAGAGAAACTAATGCTTTTACAGTATAGACAAGAAGTCTGAATAAATTGGTACAGTGAATGTGAAGTCCACAGCGTAATCTGTAAGTGTAGATTATGCTTTCTATTATAAAATACAACTGTGAAGTAGTTATACATAAAAGCTGTACTAAATTTTAACAGTACACCACAGTTGCAAATCTATATTTTAAAGTGCTGGGATGTTTTCTGCTACCAAATAAATTTTTATCTGTGAAACAGAAATATGGCTTTATATGCCTGTAAATAAGGAATTTCCTTGCCTTGGAAGTTTATGAGATTTACTTTAATACAGATTGTAGGTAACAGCAATGACATATTGTAACTTAGCATGATTAGATGAAGTTCCTAATATGCCAGAGAACTGTTTCCTTATATTACGTAAGTCCTCTTTATGGGAAGATAAAAAGAACAATATAACATATAGCACACCTGGAAAATAAAACACACTACTCTGTGTTTTTCCAGCACTTCAAAGTAAATGTACCCCCATTTCGTATTTCAGGGGGATATATACTAACCATCTGTGGGAAGGGGTATATGTAGCACATGTGATTTAAACTAAAAAATAATTCACACAGAATTCACAGAAGCTTCATATTTTTACTTTTTCTACCACTGTTAAAAACAGTCTGTACCTTCAGCAGCATTTCTTATCCAGCAACCTCAATATGTACATTGTAAAGATGAATGGATGAGGTGTTCAGAGTTAATGATCTGTATCATATTACATCCATTTGGCTAAAGATATATAATCCCACACTCAGTTTGTTTTATATTGACTCTTATTCAAGAACTACACCTTCAAAAGGCCATCATGCTATCCTGACAGGTTAGAAGATGAAAATAAATAAGACAATATCCTCAGCTTTCTGGGGTTTTTTTAGATAAAGTCTAGAGACTATTTGGTAGTTTGACCTATTATATTTTACAGTGATGACTTCAACTTTATTTCTGCTTTGGAAACATTTGTAGTTCATCATATTTTTGCTAGCATAAACATATTCCGTATCTGAGAGTGCATGAGTATGCATATTCTGGATAAATACATCTGATTTCAATTACTTTTATGCATTACGGGTGCCTTCTAACTTAAGATATTCTATGATTCCTACAACCTATGTCCTTTTCTACAGAATGAGATTCAGCTCAAAGTAACAGTTACCATGAAAAGATGAAGTAATTTAAAATAAAATAATTGCAAAAAGTCTTAGTATTAGGTGTAGCGTTCAGAACAAGAATGAACTATTATGTTTCTGGAGTTCAGTGCTGTCCTCTATTTCTTTTGTTAATGTTACCTTTTCGGATGATACTGTTGTGCCTGAAGCCAACTGAGAAGAAGTTATGGGTAGTTTGAGATCCTTACTTTTTCAGCTAGATGAGTCAACAGAACTAGACTGGATATGCTACATTTAGATAGTGCGTTCTCATAAAATATCAAAAAATGTTGGAAAGTGGAGAGTGATTTTCATTTTCTGAATTGTTTACTTTATGGTTTATCATCTGTAAAATAATTCCTAATCTCCAATTAGTAATCTCAGTTAAATATCGTAAGTAACCATTGTCAGGTTTCATCTTAAATGTGTGTTATCTTTTATAACTAATGAACCATTCTCTGCAGTCTAGGGTCAAATATTTAAATTTATCACATACTAAGCTCCAGGTGCTGAATACCAACATACATGTAGGCAGTGTAGAACAAACTGTCAGCAGGGTCCTAAATATGTCTTTATGTTTCAGCTGTGCTCTCAGTAGAACTAATGCCAGCACCCTTAGTGTAATGCCAGGCAGAAATTTTAGTAATATGTTGAGTTAGAAGATACCTTGGTACATATGATACAATGAAGAAGAAAAAAGAATATTGTTTGTATGGAAAAATTGTATCACACAAACGAATTATAATTTCTTCAGGGAATCCACAAGCACATGAAGGACAAAATTATATTGTTAGGCAACAAATATAAAACTAGTCAAGGTACTTATCACACAGAATGCGTAAGTACATTGGGAAACTCACTGCTACACAATATTCTGGAACCTCAAAACATATTTTTATTGGGTTTGGTGGGTTTTTTTAATAGCATTATTTGAAGAAAAACTCACCAAACTAAACAGCACCCCCTACTTAGGAACTCCTTTAGCCAGAGACTGCTAGGAAAATTGAAGGTCTACCAGGTACAGTTTGAATGCTTGATCTGTTCTTACAGACTTCCCTTAAGCGTTCACCCGCTTGAACAGGTTGCACTTTGTCCTCATTCAATATGCTGCTTTCTTGACATGTTCTCAGGAGGATAAACATTTGCTTTCCAAAGTATGAGCATAAATTCCAATGCATTAACAGAAGCTGTATTGTTTCTTACTAAAGATTACAGCAGATCTACAGATATTAAAAGATCTCAGCTAAGCGAGCCTAAATCTGCAAAAAGCCAATTGCTGTATCACTATACACTGAGCGCCTAACACCAGCCCTAAATGAATCACTAGAATGATTTCCATTCTTGTACTTCAAGAGGCTGTATATTTTCACTCCACACTAGAACTAGCCAAGGAGAGCCTGATTCAGAAAAAAAGGAGTAGCATGTTTAGAGATGCATCTAGTCTCTAGTTGCTGAGTGACAAGGATGTGTAAAGTCATATTTGCAGGCTTCTTTCTGGAACACTGATTTTGTAGGATGACTAGTGTGAACCCTAGTCTCTATAATCTTCCTAGATTATGGAGCACAGCCCATGCCAGTCCCCAGTACCTGACACACAGGATCAAAAAAACAGTAGATGCCTGCAGTTTTTCAGGCTTTGATGCACTACACGCCCTGTGATTCTTGGCCCTGTGACATTTTGGAAGATAGTTCCAGGCCCAGTGTTCAACCCAGTGTTCTGTAATTCTGAAAAACACAGGTGCCTACAGCAGAAGAAAGCAGCAGATTTTTCATATCAAACAGTAATGTCTGCAGAAACTTTCCTAACATTTGTCCATAACTGCTCTGTCACTTCTAGAGTGAAAATCTCTTCAGAAAGTAATCATACATTTTGTCTTCTTCCTGATCAGCCAAGCGAAATAACCCCAACATCACTAGAGATTACATAACCTGCTGGATTTCTACTTAGTCATTTCCATGAACTGCTGAGAAGTCCAAACAGTTTGGAAATGAAGATAAAGGGGTCACAGAACATTTTCAGTGTGTATTTTGACAGAAGGCAATCCAAGCAGGATATACCAATTTATGAAACAAAATAAAGACTTTGGACTGAAGCAAGTTTGCTCTGCCAGTGACTGGGTCCACCCTGCTGGCAAAGGAGATTATGGAAGGCAGCATATGAAACAGTGCTAGGTCTTTGAATAGGCAATATGCAAAATTGCATAGACAATACAATTCAGCAGTACTCTTGGTAGTCAAGGAGTCCCATTATGGGACCCTGTTGCCAGACTGCTCATTAAAATAGTAGAAACTGTTTTCTTTAATCCCATATATAAATGGTGGGATGTAATCATGCCTGGGGGTTGTGAGTGATGGTTTGCATCTACTTTCTACTTCTACTCAAGCAACAAATGCAAGTTCTTACTCTAAATTAAGAAATGAGCCTTGATGAGGCAAAATATTATGCATTCTGGTATGAAACATTCCCATGGAAGATTCCTTCTGTGTCATGCTTGCTCTTCTAGAACTGCACAAATGTGTAAAACTCCTGTTACTGATCTCCACTGATTTTCCTTTTCTATTCTCTCATCTCCTACTTCTTTCTTGAAGGCTTGTCATACAAGAGACAGGAAATTGAAGCAAAATTGAAGAAGAACTTGTCTCACTGAAAATGTCATAGGCTACAGATGTTATGTAGAAAACAGCATTATTTACTTTTTTGGGTATCATGAGACTCACAGACAGTGGTAAAGCTGAGCTATATTAGGAAAGAAATCACCTGGGCCCATAAATGTGATGGAAAGAGAAAGAAAAGTGAAAGGACCATAAAGCAACAGTGAAAGAGTGGATTACCAATAACACTAATCTTTTCTGTCCTAAGAGGCTGTTTACCAGAAAAAAACACAAGGGACTTTTTCTTATACAGTTGGAAACTGTGGACTTTCAACTAAAAAACAATAGCAAATTCATTGTGCATAGGCTCCTCCTCATCCCTTTTCTGCATTCACGTGGTAGACTTTCAGGAAGGAATTATCAGTTTGATTTTCTGCTCATTCATGCTTCACTCCAACAATTCATGCAAGCACTGTATACACTTTCATACAGCTGGCAAGTCCCCTTTTACATTAACAGGACTTACAGATTTATATGTCCTCCTGGACAGGAGTAAGACTAAAGTGAAGGAGTAATACATTCTCATGAACAGTCTTCAGAATGGAGCAGGCAAATGACACACAGACTAGCTGCCTTGGGAAACACAAAACCCCATACCTATAGGGAAAGCAGAGACGCTGTAGCTGCTTGTCTTTTGTCAGCTTTTTACATCCTTTTGCTTCAATGATGTTTTGTTATTTTGATCACAAATTTCACTGTGTTTAGTGATGAACTGCATCATGTTAGACACCATGCTCTAGGCCTTCATTACATAACAGTTGTTTCACTCAGGGAACACAAATCTCCTGTTAACACAGCACAACGATGTTTCCCTTACAGCAGAATAAATTGCTTGGTTTTATGCTAAAAATTAATGCGTGGAATGCTTGACTATGTTTATGCTATTTTTAAATGTATTTCATAAAATTTGATGGTTTCATACTTTCACTATTGGACTGGAGGGTTTGATTAAAGGCCCAGTGAGCGGCTGTAGGTCAGTGAAGACAAGCAAAGGGAGAAGCTTACACTGTCAGGAGCTGGGATAGTGACTCTCTTTTTTCAGTAATTAGCCCTGGAGGAGTGGTTTAATATTAACTTAAAATTTAACTTCTATCTGCTCACTGTGGAATCAACCTAGAAAACAGCTGACAGGCAGCAAAGAGAAAGAAAACGTAAAATGAGACAAATTTATATGCTGATTTCTGAGCTTATGCACACAGAGCCATTAGCATTCTATATTGAAAGCTTTATCATGCACAGACATCCTCGATGTTACTTACATATGTTATAGTTGAAGAAGAGAAGAAAGAAATTAAATTTGACCACAGCAGAAGGGGATTTTAGAAGCATAAATATGTATTTTTACTTAAAATTTTGGTATAAAGTGAAATGAAATATTTATGTCTATTTATCTATATCACCTCTATGTTTTCTGAACAAATATTATGCCAAGGAACATATCAATACTGCAAGTTTTAGCCTAGTCCAGTCTATCGCTACAACTGTTGGCTAATTTTATTTAAATGCTACCCTGTCATGAGAGTTTGGTTCAATTACAGTTCTATACATAAATATAGCTGTTGCCTGGCATTTAGAATACTCTCTCCTTATGTTCACTGCTTTTTTTTTCCTGTCAAATACTCTTCTATGTCCTTTCAGCTCCCTCCATGAATTGTTATAGTCAACATCACCAGCAGCTCTCTCTTCTGCTTTACTTCTAGTTTTAACTTCAACTTTAACCTTTTGTTGCTTTTCGCTCATCTGCATAGACTGAATAGAAGTCATGAGGCTGGCTCCTGCAAAGCCCTCTGGAATTAACCTGTCTGCCCTCCCCAGACTATTAACTAACATATCCACCACTCCTCCAGCTGGCATCACTGTTATCTGCTTGTTTGTGGTCATGACATCAGAAACCTCATCCTTTAAAATATGCTCTGGACACTATTCTGAAGATCATAATCTTCCTTGCCTATCGGATTAGATAACACAGTTGAAAACCCCCTCAGTCTTTGTTTTCCACTACATGAAATAAATGTTTCTGGCCCTTGTTACAAGGTCTGTCAAAGCTGATCTTGTGCTGTTTCTAGAGCTGTTCTCAATGCAGTGATACCAAAAATACATAGTCTATGTCTCTGTGAAATATCATTTAAATTCTCTCATACCTAATAGTTTATAGCTTTACAAAAGCATGTATCTCTCACCTCTTCCATAATGCAAACAGGAATCTGATTCACCAGGTAGAGAAGTATGACTGCTTCTGCTGGATGGCTAAGAACGGAACACATCCAGTTTCCACCACTAACCTGTCTTTCTATCCCAGCCACCTTCTCTCTCTCACCACCTTTCATGCCAGCTTTTAGCCTGCAAATCCATTCAGGGACTGTGATTTATAATATATTTATAAATCTCATACGACTGCCTGGTATGTGCCCTGGTTGGCTTCCAGTTCCAGCATAATTATCTATACCGTTTTCAGGGTTGTGGTTTACTTTTTCATAGCTTTGGCAGATGGTATACGAACAGGCATTTTTGACATTTCAGGAGGACTTTTCCTTATTATTTAGTTAGCAATGACTATCAACAGAAACAATCACAGAAAACTTAATTTTTTACCATTTACTACCATTTCCTAGATTTTTTTCCATCTAGAAAAACACAGATGACCAAGCTCACTTTTAAGTGTGATGAGAGAAATCTAGAATTGCTTTTTATTTTCATTTTGCTACCCAGTGGTAGGAGGGCATAGAAAGTAAAAACAGGAAGAAGAGAACGAACAAATACATAGTGATGATGGAATTCTAGAACAGAATTACTTCTTGATCTGCCATACTGAGAAGTCCCTGATGTAGGGGAACGGAGTTTCATTCCATGGAATTGTACAGAAAGACATGGAATTCTGTACATTAAATTGTACAGAAGTTTGTCTACTTGCTAAATACAAAAGGCTAAGTAGAGGGTTAGGAAGCTAATTCAAAATCCAAGGCCTATTTAGATTTCCTGAAATAACCATTATGATCACAGCAGCATGTTCTTTTTATACATTTGCTTAAATAATAGTTATAATAAAGTGAGCAATAATTTGAAAATTTTTCTTGTCAGAAGGGGATTTTATGCTCAATCCTGAGGAATGGCACTGGAGTGCCAAAGTAAAGGACATCCCTACAAAAAACTAAATAGATGAATTGATACAGAAAAGCTGAATCAGGAATACAAAAACGTCTTGCAGTTTGAAGAGTGTTTTAGAGGGGAAAAACTGAAAACAATCAAAGAAGGTTGAAAATTACAGAAAAGAACAGCCTGAAGGAATATGTAGCTAATATAAAAGGTTGACTAAAAGACATAAAAGAGGAAGAGAAAGGAAAGCAGAGAAAAAGAAAAATCTTATAGACACAGTAAGCTATTATAGCTCTCTTGTTTTATGGGAAGCTTAACTTGAGTTCAAATATTGCCATCACTCATTTTTATGGTGGACTTAGCCACTTTCAATAAAATACAAGACTCTTTTTCTGGCCCTTGACCAGATGCAGTTGTGACATTGGTACTTAAGTCACTCAGAAGAGAAAGTGCTGATGCTGAGCTTTGTAAGCATAGCTCTTCTCTCCATCTCCCTGCCCACAGAGGGGACAGCTGGGAGGTTCCATCGTATTACCCATTAGCTCTTAGATAGAAGGAAAGTTGTAATGTGGAAATTGCTGTGTTATCTTTGATTCCAGTGATTTTCTTATCTGTTTCTTCTACATTTCCCCCTCACTTAACTGGGGTGCTTAAGCCCAAGTGCTGCTGCAGGTAACTCAGCAAAGTGGGAAGTTGCAAATGTTCTGATTCTTCCTCATGCTAAACTTTTTTATACCTTTCTAGGACACATACCTGCTCCTGACAGTATAGTGTAAAGGGAGCTTGTACCAGGACATTTTCCAGGATCTTCTGTCAGTCTCACAAGATATAGTGGGCTTCCCCAAGAAGTAAATGGATATACTCAGGCTTCTTCACTTTAGAAGTAGATGGCAATTTCAGAAACCTCTAAAACTTATCCTAATATTTTATATTGCCAGCTACATTGCTTTAGAGAAAACAACTTTTGCCAGAACCAAGTGAGTTTAAACCTTTACCACTGAATGGGTTTATACCTGACTTCAGTATTTTTAGCTGCATATGCCTTTAAGGCAAAAGATGTAAAATCTTAAAATAATTATTAAGCCTTGTAGCCAAAAGGAAAAAATATTATAATCAGACTTCTGCACTGGAACTTTAACCTATCAGAATTACGTCAGGCTCAGGTTTTCACACTGGCCAGGGACACGCTGAATAGGATTCTTTATCTAACAGTGACACCTGAGAGTGTTAAATTACAAAATAATTTTCAAGTCCAACTACTGGAAAAACTGCCTCCACTTGGGTTAGTCACAGTTCACAAGCATGGGCAATTTTACCATTTTACCCTTTCAGTGACATCTTCTTTTAATGTTTTACTTTTTTTTTTTTTTTTAAATCTGTCTCCTAGAGTTTTCATCCCGTGCCATTGCTAGAAAATTTACAATTTAACTGTCAAAGTCCATCAGGAATGAAAATGTGGGAAGATGAATCAACTCATGTGTTAATCATTAAATGAAAGCATGACATGAGGAAATACTTTGTATTTAGAGAAAACTAAATGTGGGGTTATTGATACAATAAATGCTCAGTACCAATGTTTGTTATTAGTCACAATCAATATAATGGGGCTGATCATACAAGCAAAGACAAAAACATGAACCAATCATTTAGAGGGGCCTTTAAAAGCAAGTAACAATGTTCATAAAGCAGACCGACTTCAATTAACAAACTATTAATAAAATAAGTATCCTCATAGGGGGTGAATTGAGGATTTCTTTCAAGAAACAGTATTGTTCTTATGACTCTTACTGGGAGATGGGGAGGTAAAACAATTTAATATATTAAAACAGCCACTCTGGGTTTCTCAGGGATGGATGAACCTATAAAGAGAGACTCTTATGGGGAATTATATGAGTTATGCATATAACTCAAGTGAATGTTTTTTTCTAGAATTGATGACAATTTGTTCTCCTATCTTTCTCCAAAAATCTACTGGTCTTCAGTTTGCAGAGACTGAAAATCTGCAGTAAATTTTGGAACATTATTGTCTGACTTCATTATTACATAATTACGTTCTAATGGTCTAGATTTGTTTGATTCTGCTGCTTACTGTAGATTTAGTAAATATCATTGCATTTAAAAGACTAGATATTTTACAGATATTAATAGGGATTTATGGAAAATAGTATCTCTAATATAAAATGAAATGTCATAGTTCACATAATCTAATACAGAGAAATTTTTTAACTGACATTACTCATTAATGAAGAATTGACCAAATCCTGAATATTACCACTAGATCCTAACTGATGTTAGTTTGCAGAATGAAACTAAACATCCAGTAGTATAATATTATTCCAACTTAACTCTTCAGTAAGTTCATGCCATTTTAGTGTGGCTGTGCCAAAAGGCAGTGTAGGTAACATTCTAAGAGTCACACAAGCTGCATTTGAGTTGTATGTGAACATGTAAAGGGGTTGCAAGAGGGCAAGGACAGTCTGGTTAGGGCCCTAACTTCTTTATCTGCCCCAACCAGATCTTGCTTGCTAGAGTCCTTAGGCACCTGAGTGGCCTCCCTATTCTAAAAGTCACTATACTCCAGAAACCTCACCCTTCTGCCACAACCTTTAAATTTTGCATCCTTTGTCTGCACTTCAGATACTTCGCAATACATCGGTGGACCAGTGGCACAGTGCACCTTGCCATAGAAACAAAAGTGTGATTATTCCTTTGCCTGTCATTTCAGCTTGTTCGTGGTGTTTTCTTTTATTTTAAAATTGTTGTTTGGAAAGAAGGGAAGAAAATGCTATCTGGGTACCTGCAGTATCCTGTATGTCACAATGCTTAAGCACAGTACTGCAGCTTTTGCAGTCAAAAACAGTTGCGCTTTGTAACAGAGAAAATGAAGGCAGAAATCTAGCTGCATCCTCCAATGTCTAGACAGTCTCCTCATGGAAAACTACCCATGATACACATTGACACACATTAGCTGGGATAAGGACTATGTTTTGCGATCATATGGACAACCACAAGGATTTGCAGCCTCCAGATGTGGACTGTAATAGCAGCAGAGAAGTCATTTATGTATAAATTTACAAACACGTTGTAGGCTATTCATCTTCCTGCTTCCCTCTCTAACCTTGCGAAGGTTTAAAAGGCTGATATATATTTTACATCCTTTCATCATTCATGAGGTAACAGCATAGAAAACAACAGTATTCTCAGGTCCAGGACTCGTACAATATTGCAGACCACAGCAGCATTCATTGGGTTCACAGCAAGTTCAAGTTTTCAACCTTTAAGAGTTTTGGCTAATCATATTGTAGGAGGCTGGTTATTTAAAACATCCACTGAAGAGAAACACACATCTAAGTGTTTGCCTGAAACAGAGAGACAAAATGGAATTTTTCTGGCTGAAAACTAAGTCTAGATGTGACCTTGACCTCAAAAACCATTCCCAAGCTGATTAAACATTCATTAATTCAGTATTTGCCAAAATATTTTACTTACAGCAGGTATGAAATTACATACCTGGACTAGTCCCAAAGTTTATTATACAAGCAGCACACAACAATGATTATAAATCTCCTCTGGATGCAACAGCTAAAGATCCTACTAGCCCTCTGTTATTTTGGGAAAGAGGAGGAAGAAAGGAAATTTTACTCAGTGAACTCAGCTGTGGCCTGACAAATTACCTCATCCATTGCCACTAAAATAGGCTAAGCAAGCTGAATTAATTTCTTTGCTACCATGACCTTTTTTCTAGTCCAGACAACAAGGTCATGTTTTGTACAGAGAACATCAGCAAGATGTGTATTACTCTTCATGAGACATCCTAATTTTTATTCTTGAGGCAATAGTCACTAGTGGCTTCTTAACAATTACACATTATAAGGTCTTTCATACATTTCTGTTATCAACAGCTACTACAAACTGCCTTTGCACAATGTAGTAATAGATATGGCTTAGGAAACTGACCTCTAAAGAATGTTAAATAGCTCTATGGTAGCTAAAAAGCAATTATCTCTGTGACTATTTAGATATACCTAAGTAATATTTAGCATTTATAGTGCTGGTAATGATCCCTCTTGGTGCTTTGATATACCAAATCATGGCTAATATATGTCCACTGCTTTATGTTGCAAATGCAAATGTGTTTGTGTCGATATAAATACTAGACAAAATTAAATTAATGCCTTATTTTTTTCAAGCTTATATATGCAAAGCTACTTGGAGCTGTCATTTTCTTTTCTATAATCTAATTACAAAGCCTTGAGGGATACGGAGAGGGAATGAAATATTTGAGAAAATGGGACATACATGCTCCAAGGTTAGTCAAGAGTTCACTGGGCTGCAGGAGCAAAGCTCACGAAGCCTAAAACACTCAGGTTAACAGTCACCAGAATGTATAGAAACAATAATAAATATCTAACAACAAATGAAAAAAAGTATCCCAGAAGAGCAGTGAAAGTGCCATGTAACTGAACCCGTATGGGAAACAAAGTTATTTTATGGACCATTAACAGAATAACTAAGAAAGTGAAGTTTGTGTGCCACCACTGTGCACCCTTCACCGCCCCCATACCCAGCAGGACCTAACATTGCCACCACACTGACTGAAGTGGGTAAATAAGTCCTAAAGAATCTGCCTGTCCTTATTGTTAACATGGAATTTCCGAGGTATTTTAGTGGATGCAAGTGGTTCTCCTGTTCTTTACAGATTTTTTAAGCATGCCTGGAGAGAAATTCCATTCGAGTAATAAAGATAATCTCAGATGGTTTGAAGGGAAGCAGAGAGAAAACGAATAATGGCATTTTATATGATCAGCTAGAATAGCACTTAAAAAAGTAGCATCATGGAAAAGGTTGTATTTAATTACATAAAATTTTACCCAGGGTAAAGGCGTGAATTCTTGTCCATTAGTCTGGTTCCTCCCAGCATATTAATCAAGGCCTAAAACTTCCATAAAAGTAGTTAAAAATGGGGATTAATGTGATCAATATTCTGCATTCCATTACACAGCAGACTCATTTTCACCTAACTTGCCAAACACGTATGTTTAAATTACCTGTACAGTGTATGGAGCTATGCACAATTTTATTTTCTTCCAAATCTCAGAAATTAGTGTTGAAACTTTGCAGTTCCTAAGCAAGTTGCTTTTACAATAATAGGACTTAAAACTCTGTGGAAGGGTATGTTAGAAATTGCCTGTTCAAAGAAATTTATGATTTTATTATAGTTGCATATTGACTATTCCTACAATAACCTGAAGGCAGAACCAAACAGTTTATTTATGCAAACTGCAAATGAAATTGGGCAAGAAAAGTAATTAGCAAGCAACAAAAAATAATGGAAAAGCACCATAAAAGCAGTTGTGAATTTATGTGGGTTGTCAGATAGTTAGAAAAATAACAGCTTAAATTTAAAAAGATCAACTTTTTACATACGGCACACAGTAGTATATATAGATAAACCATGAAACTGGTTTTGAAAAAGCCTGGAAATCATAGTGTTCTCTGCATGTTGTGCAGCCTCTTCTCCTACTTGTGCATGGAAATGTTAACTCAAGAATATCAGAGGTGTTCCCACAGGCATCCATGGGGATAGACTCAAAAAAGATAAATGTTATTTTTTCTAAAAGAAACAAATTTTCAGAAATTACCTGTACCCCTATATACATTAATCCTTAGTGACAACCCTCTACCAGCTTGGGCATGGTCACATTTTATACCCAGGAAGTTCTCTTTATTCCCTTTGACTTAATCTTCAGGTCCTACATTGTTTCATAACCTCTCCACTACATTAGGAAGGACTTCAATTACCTAACTAGACTATAATTCCTCAGATTTCTAGATCAAGTTAAGTCAAAAAGCTGGGCTTTTTTTTTTTTTTTTTGGGGGGGGGGGGTTTTTTTTTAAGTTTGCGTACAATTTCATATAGTAATGTTGCTTCCCCTGCAATTTAATCCAATATCCTTCCCACTACCGATCCTGTGCCGTAACTGTTCAAGCCCTTTGTTTCTATTTCTAAATCTGACCATTGCAGCCTTGCTTTTAATTCTCTTACAGCTGGTTAGCAGTTCACATGTGTCTGTGGGCCACAGGCTGTGATTCACTGACCCTCTGGGACTGCCACTTCTTTCCAGCTCTGACTCTCCCAAAGCTCAAGGTATAGGTGGGAAGGGCACAGGCATGTGGCTGCTGGAGATAGTAAAACAGTCTCCATAAACTCAGGCAAACACAAGCCCACACAGCGCCCATGGCCCTGCTCTGCCAGGACAAAGGCAATAGCAATGCAAAAAACTATGTAATGCTAAGACCATCTCAAAAGACGCTATGCTTTCTTAGGACTGTCATTTTCCCTGGCCTTATGAAGTTACCCATTTATGGTTTTACCCATGCTTCCCTCAACCCCCAAGATGCAATCCTATCTTTATAAATATTTTCCAACTGCTTAATATAGCTATGAACTTTGTAATGCTTAAGGTAAAAGCAGCAAGAAACAGCTGGATTTTCACTTAAGTAGTTCCTTTTTGCACGGTCACTTTGCTCTCACTGTGGAAAGAGAATAAATAATGGCTACTACTGTTCTAATGAATAAGCCCCCAGTGAGCATATAATCACAGTTCCAAAAATAAAAGGGTAAATTCTTATGTTTATTTTGGATATTTGTATTCCTTTCAACTGAATGCTCTCTTATATTTTACCATATTTTACTAGGAATGCATATAATATGTTTCTTTTTTAAATCTGAAGCAGAACATTCCCAGATAACACAAAATTCAAACAACACCCACCCCACCCCCATGTATTTATGAATTGTAAGGTCAGACTTTTCAATAAGTGCTAGAATTTCAGTGAAAACAACTGTAGGTCTTTGTGTCTTTGATTTTTATAAACTATACTTTAGCAATCAGATGTGAGTCAACGTTCAAAGTCTTGAAAATCTGTTACCATAAGAATTTGAAAAAAAAGAACTGACAGAAACAAAGAATTAAAAAATGTTTACTTCTGGTATTTTGCATGACATTGGTAGTTATAATTCAGTGATGGGTCATTTGTCTATACAAGCCTTTCTCCCATTAAAAAAAAAAAAAAAAAAGAGAAGAAAAAACTGAGGAATTGACCTAACTATTTTACATCTCAAGAAGTTTCCATTAAAACAATCTGAAGAATTAAAAAAAAAAAGAAAAAGCACACGAAACCCCATACCACCCCCAACAAGAAAAGCAACACGTAATGTACAGAAAATAGCAACATTCTTCCTGAAAAGTATCACCTGCTCTTTTAATCTTTCATAGTCTCACATTTTCTTTTCCTTGAAAAACACAGACAGGAAAAAGCACCCTAAGACTACAGGCAACAACAATAAGGTGCATAATCCTTACACAGATGGACTCTACTTAAAACCAGACAAGATTATATTAGTATTTCAGTCCAGACCAAGATGGCACTTCTGAAAATGATTCTTCAGTTATGTTCACATCATGCAATTGCTTTTGCATCACAAAGTGGGTTTAGAAGAAACAGAAAGAAAATCAATTCTCCTTTCACTTGAAGTTTAACCAGATCTAGTCCAAGGAACAATTAATTCTCTCCAAACACTAATTTGCATTCAAGTTACAGGACAGCATTAGGTGGAGTCTGAAGTAATCTCCCCTGAAGCTGGTACAGTATGGCCACAGCTTTCACTACACAGATACTGGTCCAAATTACTTGCAGATGTAGGTGAAATCAGCAATATTTTTCTCCCAACTTGCACAAACTGGGAATTTCCTTCCTGTGCTTCATGAAATGGTTTCCATGTATTTTGGACAAAGTTTTTATCTGACATGTTTTATTTCTCTTCAAATACTTTTATAGAGTCCTTACCTATCTGTGACAATAGCAGAATAAAAACAGTATCCATTGTGTACGGATGCGTACTGGGCATTTAATCTAAAATAATTTTACCTCTCTCTCCCAAAGCATATATTCTAAGGGAAAATAAGTAGTAAAGCAATTTAGAAACTCCCCAACTTTTTGGGTAGACTAAATTTCCACTATTTAAGTTCACAAACTGATGCAAGTTAGTTACATCTAAGTCCACAATTAAGTTCATTACTAGAGAGGTGCCTGAGACAATGTCATTTGTCTGTTATCTCCTAGTTTCTTCTATGCACTACATTTTTTCTCAACTAGCTTAAGGCTATAATGTCTCTGACAGATGACTATTAGTACCTCTATTTCGCAAACATGAATCTGAAACACAAACACCAATAGAATCAAATTTCATATGGGAAACTCTAGTCAAGACAAGTTTATTGCACAATAATCCAGCTCCAAAATCTCTGTATTCAAACTATTTCCTAAGATAATAAACCCATGGATTCAAAATGTGCTTCAAAATGCAATAGCCTGCAGGCTCATGGTAGATGGTAACAGATGACTGGGCATAGCTTCTGAGTATTTTGTCTTATTCCTAGCTCCTCCTAACAAGCAAAAATTATCTACTTTCTTCTGTCTTCTGCAGGAAAAGCTCAAAGGTCCTGGCCCTGGTGGTTCACCTGCTAAGTGAAATTCAGTTCCTGCTAGAGTGAACGCTAGAATTCTTATCGACGTCAATACAGCTATGATTTCACCCAGTGATTTCACCACAATACCTCCACAAGCAAGCTTGAAAAATTACCTTATGCTGGTACTGCAGTTCCATTAGTTGAACGACACCACTCAAAACTATGCTGTTTTTCTCAGAAATCCTCCTGAAAAAAAAGGGGAAATTAGATGGCTTATATTGAGACACATCTGCTCTGAATGCACCAAGTCTCAAAACACCCAGCCCTGAACAGCAACTCCATGCACAGGAAGTATTTCTAAACAACAGACTGTAACCAAAAATAATACCTAAGCTTTGGCGTGATTAGGAGACAGGTACCAAGTTACCTTCTAATTAAATAGATGGAGTCTAATACTTTAATTAATTAACACCTTATACCCTTGGGTTTAATCTCCAGACAGGGACTCTGTAAGAGAATCACTAGATACCTAAAATATCTTTCAAGAAAGCAATATACCATGTATCAGTTCATCTGTTTCACAATACTAATTCTAGAAATTTATACACATCATCCATATATGTATTGGCCCACATTACACTGATTTGTAATTAAGAGATGATTACTAAGGTTACAGTGCTAAACCATCAGAAATTAAGAACATTAAGGCTAGGAATATAAACCTGATCAGCTTCCATGCAAAGGCACATTAAGAATTAGTCTTCAGAAACAAAACCAAATCAAACCTGCCTGTTATGACACCCAGTCTGTTTCCCCTTCACTGCTGACTCACAGACTTCCCCTTTTCCTTCCCTTCAGCTCCCCATTCCCAGCCCTGCTCTGTGTCGCCACCACAATAATGGAATCTGCCCCCTGGGCAAATGTAATCCAATCTCTCCCACAGCTCTCCTTCTGCCAGACAGCAGGCCCTGCCTCCTCAGCTAGTGTATCAATACGAGTTCTTCCTCTACTATCTGGAAGCTGGCATCATCAGCATGGGATACTGAGGAAAATAAATCCCTGCATTCACAAATTGGGAGCTCAGACTCCAGACAGTTTGCAACAAATAAAAGGTCAAATAGCAAGGAAAGTCCTGCTCAGTGTCACAACATGCCCAATGCAAAGAATACTTCCAGTACTCAATTTTAAATCTGATTATTCTTCCTGATATTGTGAGTACATTGTGATGGTTTTAAACATTCAAAACCTGGCCAAGCTCAGATGTTCTTTACAGAAATGGTGAAAGGCACATACAACTGGCACAGGATGAATTTTGTCTCCAAACACAAGGAATCTAGGACTCCTCAAGGAATACATTGTCAAAATACTTTAATATGGTTAATGTAACAGATTTACCTAATCAGTTTCCTTAGAAAAAGTATTACTGTCTCACCAACAAATGCCACCACAAATAACAATAATTTGGGATCCTGAATTGTTTCAGAAAATGGCTCCAGTTCTAACATCTTAAGAAGACACAGAGCTGTCACCCTACCTGTAGTACACTTAGGGAAAGTTCTTCCTAAATGACGTAATTTGCAGTCTCTGTTTGACATTTCCACTGAAA
Organism: Nestor notabilis; assembly: GCF_000696875.1. Classification (NCBI taxonomy): domain Eukaryota; kingdom Metazoa; phylum Chordata; class Aves; order Psittaciformes; family Psittacidae; genus Nestor; species Nestor notabilis. The sequence goes on from NW_009944799.1 coordinate 44,002, forward strand.
CTCAGTGGATTGGAACAAGGTATATATCTGAATACAGATAAACAGAAACTTGCTAACAGAAGTAACAGAAAGACTAATCTCTGCCAAAGATAGACACATGCAAACATGCAGCAGGATGCAGCAAAAGCACACTTTTCAAAATGAACACAAGAGAATTAACCACCTTTCAGCTTAATTCTACATGACTTAAACTGAGAATAAATATGCATCAGAACAAACTAAGTGAAGTTGCCACCATGGGAATTTCACTCCTAGATTTTCCTTTCATATGCAGGGAAGAAAAAAGTCAGCAAAGGAACAAGATCAATAATGCTGAGGATATCTTCTGCTCAAGCACTGAACCTCAAAGGTACCTTGTAGGTATTTTGATTTTTTTGTTATTATTTAGAAATATAAGTATCTCATATTCACAGAAGAAATTTATTTTGTATTAAGGCACAGAATTTTGTGTGCTTCATGCCTGAAAACAAACACTACTGGTGTGCACTTCCACAGCTATTCTTTGATTATATAATTTTTTATGGTCTTGCCTGAGGACTAACCCAGAATGCGGATGTGTTATGACAGGCATTGCAGAAACCCAGGAAAAGCAGAAGCTTTTGTCTCAAATAATACAAGCGAGTGTAACACATGCACGTTATCTAAGGATAATTCATCCTAGGGAGTAGATAGCTTTGTCTTGGGTTTATTTTCTCTCTCCCCTAGTGAACTCATCCTATGTTTTGCTGCTTTTGCAGTGCTCCTCACCACTAGTTGCAATGACCAGGGCATGTATGACTTTCTGCCCATGCCTCCTAAAATGTAAAATGCAGGCTGAGTCTAAACAAGGCAAAACTGGAAAAACAAAAGTCCCCTTCCTCATATTTCTGGTAATAGCAGTAGCCCTAGCGTGGGCAGGGCTAACAGTCTTTCAGGTTTGTGTACGTTCCGGTTGTCTTCGTTTTCACCTTCCCCTACTGATGTTGATACCGGGAACATATCATAAATGAATTAAGGATTCCTACAATTTTCTGCTAATGCTGATAGGATTAATATTGGATTCACCAAGACCAACTCATGGTTTATCTAAAGTCACTCAGCAGGTTTTTTATGAGCGTATTGTTCCTTCTGTCTAAAGTAATTCCAGAGAGTTTCAAAAACTTACCACCACCAGAGAAAACTACACCATTGCCTTTCCTTTCCCAGCAATAAGAAGCACAGCTAATCATCTATAACTGCTTGATAAATTTAATTCTGCAGTGTTATGAAGCAGTTGGTGTTTGTCAAGGATGTCTCCAAGGGTAAATTATTATTTACTTCAAAGTTCAAAGGGTAAATAGATATTTAGCTAGCAGTATAGAGATCCTCCGGCTGGAAGGACAGTAAATTTATCAAGCACCTTTTCTTAGACCACTGTAAAGTGTTAATTTTCATTGTCCTTTGTATGACCATCAGGAGGCATTTACTACTAGTTTTCTGTTACCTACTAACATCTAAATTAAAATTCTACCAACAAGGTTTTTGAGTGCCTGAGGAGTCATTAGCCAATTGCTGAAATGGTAGATCGAGAAATAGATGCTGTCTCAGAGTATGCATGACAGTAAAGCAATTCATAGTCAAAACAACCTCAAGTGATATGCGAATGCCAGTATTTTAAATAAACTAACTTCAGATTAGTTGATTTTAACCGTATGAATAAACTTGTCTAGTTTTGCTGACAAGTAACTTCAGAGGGCAACAGGTTTTCAAAATAAGGTTCAAGACAAGAATTTAGTTCAGAAATGTTTAAAATACAAAAATATTATACTGCAGGCTGATTTTGGGGTGAATTCTAACATCTGTACTCCAATTTAACATTTTAAATTGGTCTGATAAAAACATTAAGAAGTCTCTAACTGATGATAATGAATACAATCAAGCCATCTCAGATAATTATGTTTCTGAATAAATGCCAATTATATGATTATAACAACAAGGTAAACTTATTTAATGTCAAAGTCACCACTTTATTATGAACTCAACTAAGTTTCCTTTTTTTTTAATGTAACTGCCTGACGTACTCTATGTACAGTATGTCATTATCAAGTTGAAACACACATAATTGCCACCAGATAAGATGTTTAAATTATGATGCCTCGTTTTACTTCAAAAATGTCTATCTATTTGAACAGTATTTTAAATATAGTTTAATGTGAAATCTCAGTGGAATACGATTTGCAAATCCTGTAGTGTATATTTTGTTAGAAGATTAGAAACCCTTTCTAAAATGCTTCCGTTTATTACTACTAAGCTTGAGCAGCATTTGAAGGCAACCTAGTGGTGTTCCATCCAGTCAATCGGTGTATCCTACCACAGTGGCCTAACAGTCTCTTTTGTTTGATTGTCAACCAGGGCTCTCAGGTTGAGACTAGTAATATTCAAAGGTGTAAAGACTACAGGGAACTATCATGGGTCTAAGTCCATAATGCTCTTGAATGTGCAGGATTATGGAGTTCCACTCAGGTTTTCTGTTGCATAATAATCAAATTGCATTGCAGAGGAGACTACTTCCTTAGAAAGCAAAATGGTGGGAGTTTTACTTTATTTTATTTTATTTTATTCCATTCACATTAGTGAAAAATATTGCTCAAGAAAGCTATCACGAATTTTTCAAAAGCCTCATTTGAATGAAAGACTCGAAAAGAAATTGAACGATTAAGTAGAAACCATTTATCTAAAAGTAGAGGGGATAAAACTAACAATATCAGTTCCCCGCAAAGAATATAAAAATTCCTTTATTAGAAAAAAAAAGAGAGGCAACTCTTAATAAGATCAATAAATTAAACGGCAGCAGCAGCCCAAAGCAGTCTAGACAGCAAGGACCCACAGGTCAGCAAATGATAAGTATTTTAAGCAAGAATGTTTGTTTAATCCAAAGCATTTGAATTTTACGTTACTTCCAAGTGAAAATGCTAATAGAAGGATATCCTTTCATGTCACATAGACAGCAAAAGCTTCTGCTTGTCTTACTTTTATTCAAACAGGGGAATCTGTAGGCTCAGGACTCAGACACCCTCTGTCCGAAAAGGTCAGAAGCAGTAAGGCAGGATCTAGAGGAAAATTTTGGATACAAGACCAAAGCCCAGTTTCTATTATTTCATATGTTTGACAAGCTCCTGCAGCAAAACCTATGTGTGCCAAATAGCACAAAATAATTTGAAGCTGTGGAGGATCCTTACTTGTGGGAATCATTGTAGGAAAACACAATTTCAAGTAATGTGATATTGCTTATGCAAGTTGAGAGACTACAAATATTAAAATTATTTCTCCAAGTAACACACAATGGAGACTTCAAGGTTTGTAGGCTTTTTACAGAAAGTTGTTATGATTATTATCCGGTTATTATTTCGTCCAAGTTGGCAGACTAACAGAGCATAAAGGAACAGTATCACATCACGGGAGCAGTGTGAATGAATGATGGCATAATACAGGATTTCCCCTTAAAATACTTCTCTATAGCTAGTTCTCTACTGTACAGCCAAAACCAGTACAAAATTAAACACACAACTAACTAACATTTGTCATGATGGACAGGAGTTTGGAAGATAGAGATGCTAAAAGAAACCACTAGTGGATAAAAAAAAAAAGGGCTATATTTCAAAGTTCAGGTGTTCTGTAGAATGCTTAAACAAATGTATATGCTAATTGCCTACCTATTATTTTACTAACCTAAAGCACTCCTAAGACTAAACCAAACCACAGGAAATTAAGATAAAAATATCATTAAGTATGCATTTGTTGAACAGTTTAAGAAAAACAACACATTTTGCTATTGTTTCTTTAACTCTTCAAAACCCCTTTGTTGTGCTTTATTTTTGTTATGGAACAACTGACGTTTGCTTCTTAGAGCACACATCTATGAAAGCACCTAAGAGGTTTGCCTTTACTGAGATTTTGTCTTGCCAATAGCAGTAGTACTCTATATTACTGTGAGTACACTCAGTGAAGAAAATTCCTCATTGAACCAGCATTCAGTAAGAAGAAACGAACTGAATATTTTGTTTTATATCACTGCAATAGAAATGAATAGTTGGTGCAATCTTTTCTTTTGGAAAAAACAATGCTTAACTTACTTTAAATAGGCTAAAATTCATGAACATGACAACATAGAGAGGAATATATAAACAGGATATTCCTGTTTCAGGAATATTCCCGGTGAGTAGAGAGACATAGTGTACCACAAGAACCCCTGCAGACTAAGGATGAATTCTATTTGCAAGATGGTTTAACATTTATTAAAAATCTCTGTCTTAATTTTTTTTATATAGTCTATTATTAGTTCTTAGTGCACATGATGTGTCAGAGTGTAGGAGATAATCAGGTAAAATGATGACTTCATTTTGACATTCTATAAGACACTTTCTAGCACGCACCATGGAATAAATGGACTCTTTTGCTTGCCTCTGGTCATTTCACCTGGTTGGGATTATTCAGTGCTTACTCAGTCACAATTAAGGTTCCACTTTGCTTAGCAAAACATGGAAGTGAGGTGCAAAATGCAGGTCTCATTATTTGTATTTAAACTCTTACGGGACATAAGAAAAAAACCTTTTACAAAAAAACCCCAACATTCATGGATGCTAAAGCATTTATACTGTTGGCAGATTTTTTTCTCAACAAACACAGCATACCTGTAATAAAAAGACCTGGCTGGAAGCTACAGAAGTACTCATGTTTAAAAGTATGAAAATAGTTACTCATGAAAAAATGAGAAAGTATCCAAAGTCGAATGAATTTTCAAAGAAAAAAAAACCAAAAAAAAAGTCATTAAGGTAGAATTAAAATCAGTGGGAAAAGAATAGCCTGAATAAAATAGATTTAATCATAAGGTTGATTGAGATGTCTGTGAAAGCTGATAATGGGTGGCAATAAGATTTATAAATAAATTAGGTATAATAAAAAGGTGTTAATTTTTAATGAGATGAGTTCTCATTAGAGACTAAAAAGAAATCTAGACTTTTAAAGTTTTACATTTCATTTATGAAGGTTTCAGAATTTGGTCTGAACCTGTATCACTTTTACAAAACACTTTTTGTGACTTCCAGGAGCTTTGCTGGCTCTGTAAGATTGTAAAGTAGTCATAAAAAGTAAGGCATTGGTTTTGTTAACCACTAATGGCTTCACAAATAGAATTTTATTTCCTAAAGATTATGTAGATACATATTTCCATATACTTGGGCAGTATATATTTTCTTATCTGTACAACACTGCTGTTCTGTTGCTGACCCAGATCTACAAGGGAATTTCAATATTTTTTAAAGAAAAGGGGGAGAAAAAAAAGTGTCCATTCCTTCATGTCTGAAAAACACTATCTCAGGAGAGGATTCAGCATTGAGAACTGCACATCTAATACACGCACCTTCCTGTTACCTAGAGTCAGGCCCATGAATTTGTGTGGACTGGAAGATAAAGCACAATCTTGATGGCACTGTTTCTGTAGGACAGGATAGCATCCTGTCCCAGACAATGGTTTGCAAGACACTTGAAAAATGCTGCATGATCTATCATGGAGCTAGAAGTTGCCATTTCCAGTACTATAACTCACCAAAACAGCTGATGCTTGTACCTGCCAAAAGAGTCTGTGAATCTCTCCTGTGAATACGACTCTACACCAAATAGCAGTACAGACACATTAAAATTGTTACAGCTAAAGAATAGTGAGCTGAGCTTCAGTAACTGACACTAAGCTCTTCCTTTCCCAGCCTGTCTTTTCCTAGCCACATGTGTCAATTCTTAACATACACACAAACAGAAGTTAGCAGTATGGATCAGAACTCATAGCAGTACAGAACACTTCATGGGAAGTGATGCCTTTGGAATCCATTTGTAGTTTATCTCCTCACTTTGGATGGAGAAGAGCATGGAAGAGCTTTCTTCCCACACTGCTATAGCAAAATCAGTGCAGGAGAGGGAAAAAATAACAACCCAAACTCCATTGTACTAACATTCTGAAGAGAGATGAAAATGGGATTTACAATGTAAGCAATTCATACGCAGGCTAAGTCTGATAGAGAAATAAGATTTGCTAATTAACTTGGGCCTATTCCTACAGCATCTGTAGTAGTTATGAACATGGAGTTGAAGTCATAGTGTATACAGTGAGAATATCAATAGAATTCAGCACACTGCACCATAGTATATATCCATCTTCTTCTTCCACAGAGATAAAAGATCTTGCCAAAAAGCACCAAGATCTAGAAAAATTTTAAAAAGCCAGATTGTGAAAAAACTTGATTACTCCTGGTCAGATCAACCTTCACCATATAATGGATTTAATAACATTTTTGCTGATCATTTTTAACCATATTCTATTCTTATCATGTGCATTAGCTATTTTCTCACTTTAACATATGCTGTTTCATAACCTATGACAGTGCAAACATCTGTGCCTGTATTTTGGCATCAAACCAAGAAATCCCCTAAAAAGAAAATAAATTAAAAAAAAAAAAAAAGAAAAAGCAACAGCTGTAGATATTATCAATAACATATTTACCTAAAACATTATCAGAATCGATTTACAGGACTAGTCAGTATTAGTAGCCTTAAAGAGATCTTCCATTGAAGCCTGCCACAACAATTTACATGCAAATGTGTGTGCAGGTTTGCATTGCTGAAGATAATGTGTCTGAGTCATACATACAGGTCTCAGGTTTTTCTGAGTAAGCAGGTAAGCATATGGCCAACTGGGCACATTGGAAGCACTGGCCAATACATAGAAACACTTGTATATTTAATCTCCCCAACTTTTAACATGCCTGTTTTACTTAAGCATAACATTAGCCACAGATGCATCACATTATCTACTAGCCTATCCTTTGGGGAGGAACTACCAAATCATAATCTCCCATGTAAAGTGCAGGATAAAGAGTTAATAGATTTGGAGTTATATTTTTTTCTAGTTCATCTATATGTTAAGTTATACATCAACACTAAAAAAGAAAATTATATTGTTAAAGTCATCCAAAGCAAAGTACAATAAACACAGTTTTGAGATGCAAAAGTCAGGCTGGTAAAGAAAGCATGGAATAATTTCATTTTCTGAATACAATTTATGAAGATAATTTTCTGGTTTTAAAAGTAAGACATCTGACTGTCATTCTGCATGAGGCGTGCATGTGCACTAGGACTATGGAGAGAATAAGCAGTGAACAAAAAAGGTGACCTTTATTACAGCCTTCAGAGTTTCATCACACAAAAGGACTGGATCATAGGGCAAAATCTAAGTATGGCTGGTCTATTTTCCCTTGTTCTTCTACAGTAAATACTATTGGCCTCTATATGTTCAACTGATTGATTTTTTTTTAATGTTATGCACAAAAAAATGATTCCCAAATGTTCACTCTGTCACTGTGACTAATCATTTCTCCCTTCTCTATATTTTACACCTGGAAGAAACAGTCACATCAATGATGCTTTCCATTAAAGTGTCTTGCAGATGTCAAGAGGTACGCTTTAAGGGTCAAATAAGCCTTATAAATAGCAAGATGCTGTTTAAATACTAAATAAAAGCAATAATCAACAAAGAAGCTAAGGTATAAATTTGCCTATTTTAAGTAATTCCCTGCAGCCATATAAAATGCAATACTGACTACTGAGTCTCAATTTCTCCAAAGTTCTTGAGTGAAAACTTGTTTATGTCTTCCTTCTTATGGGTAGTTTTAATGTTCATACAAATGTAATTATAAAACTAAATCCACTAAAGAATGCCTCAGACTTTCACAGTATGGAAAAAACTATGGCTTTTTTGAATGTTAAATACTAAAGAGTTTGCTGAAATGAAATTTGAAGTATGGTGTGCATCTTTAAATTTAAACAGTGTAGGAAGCTGCCTGAAAAGCAGCTTGTTTCCATATTATTGAAATATGCTCAGTTTTATTCTAGGATACTTAAAGAACTGGTCAAAGTGATTATTGAGTTCTTTATAGTTATCTCTGAGGACTCACAATGTTGCCAGAAGATGGAAAATGGGAGAAGAGAGTGTCTGTGGTTAAAAAAAAGAGCAAGTGAGAAAGAGAGAAAATCAAGGAAAAAATGTAGGCCAGGCAGTTAACTTCTGTTCCCCAAAAATTCCTGCAAGAAATTATCCACCTACTTGTAACCATCTACAAGGTAGTACAGAAAAATTGCAGAGTATATAGGTCTCTTAACACCAAAAAAGTCGAACAAATTCCATTTCCTTCTTCAACAGGTTAGTGGATTTTCTTCGTTTAAGAGATGTGAAGTAAAATCTCTTGCATCTTGATAGCATCTCACTTGACATTCTCATCAGCACTTGACAAACACACTGGCCAGGTAAAACAGCAGAAAAACACATGTAAAAACTGTCTGAATAGCCATAGCTCAAAACTAGTTTTCCATATTTTTTACCAAAAGCAAAGGAGGCTTACCTGGCAGAAACCCTCCTGGGTTGGATTTGTCCAGGATTTCTATTAATAATACTAATTACTTTGCTAAGTGTGTCCTTGCCAAAGGTTAGGAGGAACTGTAAGTGTATCATAGAGTTCCAAATTGTCTTTGCAAACTGAAGGTTTGCACAAATTTGGGTAAAAAAATCAGGATAAGTGTAAAATATGATACATGGGGAGGAACATCAGCTGCACAAATACATCACTGCATAGGAGTTCTTAAAGTGTCTGTAAGGGCAAACAGAGATGACAATGGTGAGCGCTCACTTCCAAAATACTTGCTCATACTTTCAAGACATAATAACAAAGCATATAGTAAAATCTAGTAGATGGGTATGAAGTAGTGCATGGAAAGAAAACAAGAGAGGAAAAGGTCCTTTAATACTTTCATAAGTGATAATTTGGTAGCTTCTGGATTGAATTATTCACAACTCTTTCATAAAAAAACCTCAATACATTCTTCTGTTCATTGTCAGTCAGTCACTCTCTGTCAAATTGTAAGCTTGTTCATACTGAAATTTCTCCAATCTACAGTGGCGCCGAAAATATAATGATGAATATACGTCAGACTTCAAAGTCAAAATTACAAATGTATGTAAAATACAGGAAGAAGTATGTGAACAGAAAGATTTATTACTAATTGTCACTTATTCAGGGAATACATATGTATTTTCCAGCAGAATGCTGACATCATTCAAAGAACAGCAATCTTATTCATTCCAGAAATAACCACTGAAGAAAAAAAGCAAAAGAGAAAAAAAGGCATGAAAAGAATTGGAATATTGTATTCACTGGGTATAATTTTCATCAGCCATGGCAAGGATATTGCCATTATGACCCTGCTGGGTAAGGGGCATGTTATGCTTTGCATACACCAATTATGAGAAACAGCTTGATCAGAGATATTTAGAAACTAACTCTTTAATACAAATGATCACCAGGAAGTAATCAACTGTATTCTCTAAAGTCTTTAATTTTTAGCTTATTTGCAGAGCTGATGAAAGTATAACACGTAATTGGACTGACCCATGGTGAGTTCCTGAAAGTACTATGACTTAGATACTCCTCTAGTCCACAGTATTTATTTCTGCAACTTCCACCAATTTATCATTAGATGCAACACAGTCTCCGACCAAATTTAACTCCAGGACTAGAAGGGGCTGAAATCTGGAGCCATGGCATTCTGTTCATGCCGACATTGTCAAAGTATTTTCTCCAGTATAGACAAGTAAGCTTGCAGCAGCATTGGACCTCCTTTCAACCATCATGTGAGCTCCTTTCCATCCAAGTTTTCAGTTAGTGTATTTTTATTCTTAAAAGGTGAGGGTAAGCTCACATTCCAGGAATAAGGTTACCACAAGCAATTACAATTGATCTTCATTTCCTTGGCAGAACTCCATGCCCACTCTCCACATCCAAAACAGCCCTGACACTAAGGTCCATCTCCTGTTACTGGTTTGAAAATGTAAAATATTTTCTCCTCTAAAGACTAACATAAAGAGATCTTCCTGCCCCCCTATCAACAGACAAAGTTTCCCAGCTATGCCATTCTAAGACCACAGGATTCTAGGTATTTCTGAGTGTTCATCAGTGAGATTCAGAGAGGTTGTTTTCCTGATTATTTTTCTTTAGCTGTTAGACTTCAAGGGTGCACCTACTTCGGGAACTTCATTGGGGTCGGGAGTGCATCTCTAAATTGCCCCTACTTGATATGTTACCGGCTTTGTATTGTGAAGAGGGCCTTTAGATAAAACTGAAGTGACAAAAAAGCTCCAAATGCTAACTGGCATTCAGCCCATGGTAACAGACCAGGCAAGTCCAAAGCAAAACTCCAAAATGACACAGTCTGTATGTCAGGTTCTCTGCCCCATCTTATCAGCTCTGAAAACCAATGGAGGAGTTCACACACATCTCCTTTGTTGAGGTCATGTTACTCACTAACGCAGACATAGTAATACAAGTCTGGCATACAAAGTCCCACAGACTTCACTGAGAATTTTAGGTTTTTACCATCATCCGTACCAAAGTTGAATTTGAAGGAATTCTGGAGTTCCATTGCTACAGGTTGCACCAGGAGAAAAACTCTAGCCTTATCCAGTAAATGGCAAGACTTTCAACAATCCACTCAATATCAGTTCTGTAGTTTTCATCTATTTCTCTAAAACTTGTAACATTTTCAAATATTTAACTCCATAAAAACACCCCAAACAACAAATGTGTTGAGTAAGCATCTCTTTCTTATGGAATGTTTTGAGCTGCACTATGGTTTTGTCAAGGTGATCTGGGTCTTGCATATGAAATACAATTTCAGTGAGAAAGGCAGCTATAGAAAAATGTGTTGAAAAAAAAATATCTACTATTTCTTCGTATTATTGAAGTTGTAAAATATTTAACATTATTCACTTGATTTTTGACATAATGATCTGCAGACAACAGGAGAAGCAAAATTTTTCAGTAAAATTCTGTCCTTAAATCTTCAAAATCTAATACCCTTTATGGTAATTTAAATCCCTTTTCTGGAGTGCTAATGTTTTTTAAGTAACATGTGGTCTCTAAACATGTTCTCACATGGACATTTAAGTGCCAGTCACTTCTAATGTTATTCTCATTGCAAGTATTACTACTTACTATGAATAATCTATCACACTTTAATGAGTCAAAATGAGTCTAGTATTTACATCTGTGCTCTCAGATCTAATTGAGCTACAAGAATACAAATAATAATTATTTAAATGACATGATAGGATTTTAAGGCTGCTCTAATTGTTAATCATTTAATCCAACTTTGTTGTGCACAGTCTCAAAACCAGATTAGGTATAGATGTCTAAACTAATGCTTTCTTTGTAAAGACAGAATCCTAGTAGCAATTGAAGTTCCTAATGAAAGGTGTTCTGCTGTTCTGGTTAAAGAGAAACAATCAAACATGGGGAAAAAAATAAGTGCTAGGGTTTTAGGGTAGGAGTGTGATATAAAGGTTCTGACACACCATTCTCATTCTTAACCATCAGAGTTTCTAGATTATCCACAGTCCACAAATTACTAATATTTCTTCAAATAATTTTCCTGGGGTTATTACCTTATGATCTACAGCCTAGTTAGGTTTCTAAATGAGATTTTGCCACCAGAAATTTAGACAGTAAGGACAAATGTAATCTTTTGCTAAGCGTATGTGGGACTGAGCAGTATAAATGACCTTTTACCCTACTTTGAAAGCTAAAAGAAACACGTTTTTTCAGGTCCTGTAGGATTTTTTCCTTTAGCTCCACCTAGTTTTTCCTGGGGTTTTAACTGGTTCATTTTTGTGTGTACACACACTACGGTTCACTCATTAAGTGGTTCACTAAAGTTAACTGAAGACTAATGTCTTATTTAAAAATATTCTGCCATTACCCTGCTCCCACATGCTGCAGCTCAACAGCAGCAGAAGGTCTTCGGCTTCCTGCAGTGTCATTTAAAGACTTATAGAAGTAGATACAATTTTAACCTAGATCTTTATTCACTATTTTAATGTGGGCTTCCAGCCTTTTTTTGTAGAATGTATTGGTAATCAGACAACTTACCCCCATTAAATAAATATTATTACAGGATTGATTTACATGTAACAAATCCAAGTTTTCTTGGTTTTAGTTTGAGAATTATAACATGAAAAAAAATTGATTTATTAAAAAAAAGAAAATACCCTTAACCCCATTTTACTAAAAAGCATTAACTCACAAGAAAACCATCATAACTACCTCTGTCAAAGAATCACAAGGGAACAGGATCCCCACTCAGATTATGTGGATAACTTTGCATTCTCAATTTTTTGCACTTTTTTTTTTTGTTTGTAACTGACTTATAACATCCAGGCTAACATTATGCTTGTAATTACAAAAAAACAAAACAAAACAAAACAAACCCACCCCCCCCCCCAAAAAAAAAAAAAACCCAACAAAAAAAACCCCCGATATTTTCTAATGTTCTTTTCCCCTTTAATTACCAAATAGATAATTATAATTCTAGATTTAGGTTTCTGCATGTAGTAATTTTTCATTCCAGTCTTAATAGAAATGAGCAAGAGAAATTCCTAAAGACTGGAATATACAGGGTCTTATAGATCATGAATTAATTGCCAAATTATGGTTTTCTTTGACATAGGCAAAGCAAAGGGCAATATACACTTAAACAAAAAAACGCTACATGAATAGAAAACCCATTTTCTGTGTTAAAAACAAATTTGTATCAGAGCAAAATTACACTAAATGTTTTGGTAAGTAGTCTGTTTCAAGGAATTTTTTTAAAAAGTAAGTTTGTGGAAAGTAGAAGACTAAATTTCATAGATGTTTGCTTATTAGCTCTTTAACTGAAGAGATGCTGCTGAGCTGTTAAAGGTTTTGGCCTTAAGTTTATCTTGCACTTGCATTCTGTTTGCAGTCCTACAAAAAAATTTAAAGGTACTGAAAGCTTTCCCGGGGCAACTGGCATCCTGTCGCAACTTTCGGGCAGATTAGAAACTGCTAGACTTGCCAAAAGGTTGGTTGTCTTTCACAGGGAAAAGCCTTTCCTCTCAGGAATAGCAAATATTTCTGCCTAGATCACAGGAAAAACCCAAGCCATAAACCTGCACAAAATAATCCATGCTAGATGTGCACAAACAGGCCCACTAACCATCTGAGAGCATAAGAATTGAATATGCACTGAAAGGTAAGTGGATACATGAAAATCCAGTTCATTCAGATTATTTAGGAGCTGCGCTGTATGTACTGCTTGTTTTAAAATGCCAACAGCTACACTTCCCACTACTCACGCACATGCTCCTGGATCAACAGCATCTAATCTTCAAGGATTGGAATGTCAACTGGTCAGGCTGTGGAAAGCTTCCAGTATGGCTCATTAAGTACCAGGTACAATTACCCATCTCAAAGACATTGTAATCTCAACACTGTTACTATCAATCAGTGTTAATCTAAATCCCAGCTGGAAATCATTTGAATCTCTCATTGACAATCACTTCTAATATGGAATAAAATACAAGAAAGACATTTTTTGTGTGCTGGAACTATGTCACGCTGAAATACACTGAATATCTAGGACACACCCTCTCCTGGGGGGCATGGGAGTGCAGATACTTTTTCTTAAATGCTGGGAATTCCTTTTTCTTCCACAATTCACAACTCCTTAGTAAACAGTTTGGAAAACTGATGAGCTGAGCATAAGGGAAAGGGGATTTCATGCATTTCCAAAGCTATAACTTAACCTGAAAAGACTGTTTTTCTAAATAAACAATGTAATCCATGTGGAAGTAGGATACAACTGGTTTATGCATCAAAATGAACAATGCTAATACCACTGTGCAAGAGTGCTTCACTGTTTCAAATGTTATATTTTTACTTCCCTGTTTTGCCATTCTTTTTCACCATGTGAGACAAATGTAAGGATTATGGATGGACAATATTAAACACAGACACCAAAAAACTGCCATTTTTCAACCTGAGTCTGGAAAGGCATGATACTGGCTAAATAGAATGTGACCAAAAATCCTTTACTAGTGCTTTTAGCTGAAATTCATCACAGCTCTGGAAATATCCAACCCAAGAAAAGGTAGATACAATGTATGAGCACATATAGATATAAACATTTTATGCTGAATTTTCATTGTTATAAAATAATAATATATTGTGCAGAACATCAGTTACTTCAAACTTACGAAATCACACAAGGTAGAAGAGGGGTAGTTTGTCACTGGTTTTGTGAACAGTACAAAGTATGTTCCCAGTGCAACGAAAGTTTAATGATTTTAGTAGTTTAGAGAGGGGTTGTGCTTTAAGAAAAATCTTGTTTGATTAGACAGTTGTTTGGGGTTTTGTGTTGTTGGTTTTGATTGGTTTGTGTGTGTGTGTGTGTGTGTGTGTGTTACCATTCCCAATGTCCTGTTAAATTTTCAGTCTGTAGAATAATAGATAAACAATTGAAACCATGAAAGCAGTCTGTGTCTTTACCTTCTGCCTGCTGATTCACTAGGCTTAGAAATCACAGGATATTGTGTTTATCTCTTAACCTAAGAGTTATTCCTGATGTCTAAACTATTTGCTGGGAGTACAAGACTAACACATGTATCTGTCAACAAAAATGGGTCACCTCTATGCTCTTCTATATTTTCTTTAGTTGAAATCAATAAAGAAGAAATCAGAAACATCAGACACTGGAGGGCAGGAATGATGAAGTGCTTACCACTGCTCCCTAATGTCTGTATCCCAAGACACACGGCTGGCTCACAAGTGTTTCATTCAGTTGTCATATTTTACCTGTTTGTGCATCTTCCAGCCCTTCTAACTCTTCTGCATACTGAGAATTTTTTGTCTTTGGCATAAGGGTATGAACAATAATGCTGAAATGGACTATTAATTTATTTTTTAGCTCTTTGCATAACATTAATATGCAAACAACATAACTTCAGATTACATCTCCCACATACACAAATCATATTTCTGAAAAAACCCACAACTGTAAGCAAAACTGTGTTAATACTATTGTAACTAATATGTATAATATTCAGTGACACATAAATGAAAGATGGGTTACAATTACTTCACTGTGAAAATAATTATTGTAAATAATTTATTTTTTCTAAAAAATTAAAAGAGAATCCTTTATGACCTAGAGTAAAAGTCATGTTCGGTCTTCTATGATCAGTATCAGATGATATACAGGAGAGTGAAATACAAATCAGTATTAAGCAAAGTGTACAAAGCAGCAACAAAATCACAAAATTGGTTAAGATGACAAATTTTCCCCTTGCTAGAACACATCTCCTGAGAATGCCTTGACTGCCAAGTCATCAACTCCAGATATATAACCTTAAGCTATTACTCATTGACAGTGGTGTCACTAGAGATGATTAACCTGGTAACTGATTATGACACATAGAAGGCACAGAGGTAAACTTCAAATTTACTAAGTGACTGAAATAGATTATTTATGGGAGTTCTTCAAAAATCCAGTAGAAAACTGAATGCATCAAGATGCTTCATTGAAACGAGAGAAATGGAATGCATACAAAGGACATTTTCTGGCTTACTATTAATTTTGTCCTAAGTTTTCATCACAGGAGAAAACCCTCAAGAAAGTAACAGGAGAGTCCTGGCAAAGAGGGAAGTGCTTATTATACCCAACATTTGATATATTTGAAAATATCAAATACATATCAAAATATATATTTTGGATCATTATGTATTCAGGATCAAACAGTAATTCTAAAATTTGGACCTGTATTTCAGATTAGTTCAAATACTTTGCACTTTGCAAATACTTTGCACTTTGATTTAGAGCCACCTCAATGTATAATGAAAACATGGGGAAACAAAGTAAGATGTTTAAAGTCTGCAGCCTCATGCACACGGAGCTGTGAGGGGCCATGACTTGCAGTAAAACAGCTCACATCTGGTCATATTTTGAAATGGCAGTCAGTAGGGTTAATGTCCACCTACACAGGATTATAACTCAAGGCAGAACTGGGCAATCCTGCTAATACAAGCAGCTGTATTTTATTGGAAAAGAGGCAAAAGACATTTATATATTTCTGACAAAGTCAGAGCACAGTAAAATGTGTCTGTATTCTTGCTACTCTATGACTGAAAGAAACACACATTCACAACAAAATGGGGAGGTCACTAAATCACATGAAAAACATCTTTTTTCCATTCTGCTTTTACCATGAAAGTAAGGTACCAGCACTACTATATTATGAGTTATGGTAACTGCCATGCTGGACAGTTTGCTCTGTGATCCCAGACTTTCACTGGTGTTTGAAAGGAACAGATTTTAAAATACTCCATACAACAAACACGTAGCTTAGCAAACTCCTCTGGAAAAAGTCAAACGTACTCTTCCTGAGACAAGGGAATGTAATGGAGGCTCTAAAAAGATACAGCTGGCTAGTCTCAAATTTTCAGCACAAAAACCAGAATGATGCTGGCATGCCTCTGGTAGCTTTCTGATGGCCCCATGTATATTCTTGAAGACACTGAGAAAACCAAAAGCAGCAATTGTTTCTGTTAATAATTTCAAAATGGATATGTGTAAGAAACATCATCTGAACAGAATGTGCTGTGAACCTTCTAGAGCATATTTGGTTGAATTCCTACCCAAATTCTGTCCTACTTTTAGATATTTGAAAAATCTTGGCAAAAAACATAATCATCATCTCATAGATATCCAGAGGTGTTTGTTTCCATAGGAAATCTCTAAATTAGAGATTTATCTCCTTCTCACAGATACAAAATGAAGGGTTGAGGTCCTAATTTCCTGTTATTATTAATAGCTTAGTTGAAGGAGGAAGATTTAAATAGTATCGAAGGTTTTGGCAACTACTTTAAGGAATATCTGCTACTTGCTAACAGGCATTAAAACGATGAAATTAGCAGCGGTAAATTAGTCATTCCATGTAGTTTAAGATCAGCCTGGGATACATTTGTTTGAATTGTGAACCTGTGGTTCTACACTACAGAATCTTAATTTTGCAGTCTTAAGGCAGTCCTAAAAAGATGATTTTGACAAAAGTAGAGAGCAATTACTTCTTTCATAAGGCTTTGCTAATTGCACTTTCTCATAAGGTAAACCCGCTTCTTGTATAAGAACTTGCCTGTTTCTACAACTTAGGTAGGTTACAGGATGCTAAAACTGGTATGGCTTACCTTTCTGTTATCTTTGTATGCTCCTTTCTTCCTCTTAATATCTGTCAGGGTTTCAAGAAAGGAAACATTGCCAGTCTGATGTTCATAAAATTAGACTACTTACTGTACCTCAATACTACTAGTTTCAGTAAGAAAGATGCACTTAAGGGTTGGATTGGTGCTTTTTTTCTTCTTGACAAGCGAGTGCCTTATCAATACAGTATACCATATTCCAAAAATCTTGATTTGGTAAAGTTACAAATTCTTTTTCGGGTAAAGACTGCCGTAACTTTCAGTTAAGCATTTTGATCCAGTTACATGCACACAACCAATATTATTCTTCCAGTAATTACCATGGGGACCGCAACACAGCATCCACCAAACTTGTTCCATAAAAGTATTACTATAATGTTTGTTCATTTAAAAGAGAAATAAAGAAGTACAGTGTAAGTTGGTTTCTTCAGCAATAGTTACCTCTACGCAGCACAGTGGAGCACACAAGCAATATCGGGCTACCTCAAGACTCATAGATTCTTGCTGGGCTGCTCTGACTCACACATTGTGTTTCTGTGTGAAGGTACTATTCTAGGCCCTGGAGAAGACCAGGTACACAGTCATAGCTTTGAATCGTAACTCTTCAGCCCTGCTGCTCTTTTTTTGAAGCATCTTGGGTAAGTTTTTTTGAAGGGACATGACCAGTATTTTTAGTATTTGTCATTAATCATCACTGAAAAATATCTTTGTTAAACTTTTCATGTATGAGTTGGCGATACTGAACAAGCGCACTGAGATAAAATTAATTGTCAAATTAATGGCAATGGTAGGACTAGGTTTTGAAAGAAATCTCACAAAATTTCAGAAAACAGCAAAATATTTTGAAGGGTAGAACTAAAGATAAAAATTTCCTGAAGCATCAGAATGGTGTTGTATTTTTGATTCTTGAACTTTTAATAAAATCTATGTAAATTTGTCAAAAAAGGTATTTAAATTTTCAACTCTTTGTTCCTAATGTCTCAATATCTGTCAGAAGTAAAAATACCCATGAAAAATAACTGAGTTTCTGAAACATTTCTCAATTTTAGATGCAATTTTCAAACAAAAAGGCAAACAATTCCATATTGGTAGTACTCATCACCAGTTACCAGGGGATCAAAACAGAAAACACAGAGAGCCAAGAGACTTTTTATATTGAAATATGAAATTCCCAGCTGCCCAGATGTATTTGAAAATCCTACGGAGGGTTCAGAATTAAGTGCTCATATGACTTCAATAGCTCAGTCTCAACTCTAGAAACCTCAGTACACTGAAGTCCCTCCACCTGCCCTGATAAGAAACATACGGTAGTTCACTTTTCATCTGACAAGAAAAGTGGTTAAAATATCTCAGAAAGATGCAGATGTCAAACATTAATCATAACCAATACACACTGCTATGGGCCAGTAACTGTTGGTACTTAATTTCAACTAAATCACAATCCTCTCTCAACCTTTTCTACGTGGCTGTGTAAACATGACAGCAACTTTAAATCTTGCTGACAGTGACTTTTGTACCTGTCAGCACGCAGGCAGCTGCAGTTCAAACACTGCTATAGAGAAAAGCATTTCCAAATTCCCATCCTGAGCTCCAAACTCAACAATGCATTTTGGGACACAGTTAAATGCTAAGTCAAAATGTCACATCTTTATAAGCAATTAAACAATTAAAAAGTACGGTTATGAAGCAGGGAACAAAGGTTAATTAGGGATGAAAATAAACTGGAATTTGAAGGACAGAATACTTTCTCAGCTACCTTCAGAGATAATTAAATCAAACTTGTAAAGCCCAGAAGTTTAAGCAAAGGGTATCTTCAACAACATACCCAGATTATCATAACAACTTTCAATGATAGACAGGTAAGTACTTTTGCGTATACTGCACATACCTGCATACGTACATAAAGTGAACTGGAATTTGACAGTGATTTCCAAGCCATTACTAGACGGATTCATTTCAGAAATCTGAGAAAAGTCAAAGAGTAGAAATAAATGCTGCATGAATTTATTAGCCATCCTATGAAGTTCTGTTACTTTATTATATTCTTTAATAGTATCTTATATTATTTCACTGAGTACAATCAGAGTTTTATTATTTCTTAGATAATGTATTTTTTCTTTAGTAACATCCCGTTGAGTCAAGTCGTTCCAAATAACAACACACACAATAGCGGTTTCAAATAGAATGACTACCAGGACATCTGGATTCCAAAAGATATGCAAGTTTGTCTGTAGGCAGAACATGATAAAAGATTTCAGGAGAAATGTCAGATGAAGAGGGTATGTCTTTTAAGATGGTCTAAACAACTTAGTTTTTAAGCCTGAGTTTTCTGTATATTTTGGGGTTTGGGTTTTCAATATTTTTAATATTTATCCAGGTGAATAATATGAAAGATCAAACTGAAACTGTAGAAGGTCTGTGTGTCTTTTAATCTCTCGACTCTGCTGTATTTTAATATTCATGTATCCCCATAGAGTAATTTTAGACACCAAAATCATCAGTGCCTACAGGCTTCCTTCTGTTTTAGAGAGTTTCTATTGAAAAAATTTGGCATACTTCTGATTATATTCCAATCCTCTGGAGAGAAACCTGTATTGTAACTGCAGCCTGGCATTACTGTCTGCAGTTTCTTGAACTAAATAAAGAACGTGTTAGCAATTTGCTTAGTAGACCCTGATTGCTTCCCCTGAACATCACAGTATGTTAAATGAGAAGCTGCATAAAACATATAAATGAAGCAGATGCATGTCAGGTTCTGATTTGGAAGACTGCCAAGTGATCAACTCCACCAAGGTTTTATTATCTAACCAGAAACACATTTTGTTGATGCTTACATTTTTCCCTCAAGAATAAATTCTGCCAAAGCAGCAAGCAGCTCAATGAACAAAATGCTGCAACTACTTAAGATTCAGGTAAATGCTCTTTAGTAAGCATTGTGCTCAACAGGCTCTCATCCCTCTGTATATGCATATAGACACACATGCAGGTTAGCCTGAAAATATGTTCCAATCTTTATGCCAATGAAAAAGCACAAAAATGACAGTAGGACATCAAGAAGAGAGACTGTGTTTTTCAACAGTCTTCATGATAAACATTAAAACAATGATGGAACAGAAAAATCTCACATTCAGTAATTTGGAGAGCATATTTTCCAACCAGTTAGCTTCCTTTGGACCCTAGTAAACAGCTGGAGGGGATGGATAGACTATTTGGTAATATTGTTCACTTGGCTTTTCTTCTCCTCTCATCAAACTTTTAAATGGTTTGCAGTGGAAAACCATGACCGTAATATCTTGTATTTATGCCCATTGCATATCATTTGCAAGAATGTCAGACAAAGTGACCTGCCATACACTCATTCCATAACAAGAATGTTAACAATTTTGACATTTTAATGCTGTCTCTAGCTCTTGTAAAGTATATGTTACAGTTTTGTCTAGGTCTACACTTGCACCAAGTGTCAGCCCCTGGGCACTGCTTTTTCCCCCGCAAATCTTGCTACTAACACAGATGCTCAAGAATTTGCTGTCTTAATAGTAGTTGTGGATTTACAAAAGCATGTTTTTTAAGCATCCAAATTGCTAGTTTCAAGACTATTTATATCAGTTCAAATGCTAAAGTATTTCTTTGACTGTGCATTATAAAATATTTCAACCCATTTATTTGCTTTTCGTTTCAACTCAAGGATAGCACTCATAGCATGGTTGCACCTAGTAGTACTCTTACCCTTGGGGAAAGATTCTATGAATCCTTACTAAACATATTTACTTTGCATAGTTTTTAAAATATATATATCTCACTAAGGGGGTAATTCACAAAAGCATGTTTATTGTAGAAGCCTAAATTGAATTGTCCTTCAGCAAGGTACATGTACCTCTGCAAACTGTACGTCAAATTGGATACTGAAAGTCATGGATTTTTTTTACCATTGCCAAAAAGTAATAAAAGAGAAATCTATACTTTCGCAGAGAGAAAAATGCCTAGTCCTAAGCATATATTATTGTATGAGTAATAGTTGCAGAAAATAATAGGAAAAAATAGGTGGAAGAGACTTCAAGCAGTCTTCTAATCTCAAACTCCTAACACAATAAAGGATTAAAAATACCTAACCCATTTTTGGCAGATGATTGTACATTTTGTTCATGAAAACTTTTAGTGATGGAGATTTCAGTGAATTCTATTAAACTTATACGAAAGAGTATCTCCCAATGTCCTTACTTTGGGAAGTTTTTATTAAGGCTTTATATAAATACCACTTTCTGTAAGAGAAGCTCTACTGTCCAGAGGAGAAGGGGCAGGGAGTTTCTTGTCTTTCCCATCAGGTTTCTTTAAAGCATTTGAAGATCTATCATGTCACAAGTCTTCTTGTCTCTATTCTTAACACTCACAATAACCTTCCATTTCTTCTTCATAAGTTACATTTTCTAGACTTTGGATCCTTCCTTCTCTGTGTCACTCAATTCTCCCCAGTTTGTCTCCACATTTCTTGAGGTTTATGTCAAAAAGTGGCAAAAGAACTCCAACAGAGGCTTTATTAACACTGAGTGGAGCAGAAGGATTACTTCCTACTTCTGCATACATTCCT
>NW_009944799.1:65725-95608 GCF_000696875.1 Nestor notabilis
GCTTTCACATCTCAGGATGAGGCCTGCCTGTTTCCACAATGGGAGAACATTACAGATTCACGTTCAGTTTACATTTCACAAAGGGGAACTTGTAAACCACTAGGTTTATGATAGCAATACTGCTATATAAGAGGTCGTTCTCTGACTTTTATACAGGAATTTTCTCCCCTAAGCGCAGTATTTTGACTTCTCATTACTCAACTGTGGCTTTTCATATCGGAGCCTTTTTTCAATTTGTCAAGAATGTTTTGAATTGCAATTCTGTTCTACAAAGTGCTTGGATCCCCTCCCAGATCAGTATCGTCTGGAAATTCAGTAAGCAATTTTCTATGCCTTCAAAGCCATAAATAAAAACATTAAGCACTTAAAATAGCTCTGTAATGACAATTTTTTATATACATACGTGTCCCCACAGACATATTTGGAAGGGCAAGTTTTAATCAAATTCGGTCAGGTTAAAGAAGATGATACCATGCCTTTTCAGTAAGAACGCAGTACTTTCAGAGAGGTAATGAAAATGATGAGACAAGTTCATATTATTCTCTAAATTTGTATGATGGCGTTTTAGTATTTTCTTATGGGTGCAACTACCATGTGAGGAGAAATCTGAAGGTATGGCAAATCACAGTGTACTGTGTTTGCAATTACCATCGTAGTGTGCTATGTAAGATGTAGATCAGGCTCCAACCCAGAAAAAGGCTCTTCTATCATGCACCACACTGCTAACTCAAATTTTTATTATGTAAACTGCCTTCGACATAGGATTAATCCAAAATCCCAACTATAACCACAGATCAGGGAATTATCCAGCAGACTAGCTCCTTTACATACCATAATTTGATTCTTCTTCATGTAATTAACTACTATGGTCTATTATTAAGATACATTAAAGTTATTAAGGAGATTAAAAAAAGTCATCAATAAACTACTCTGATTACAATTCTTAGTAAGTTCCTAACATTCTTGAAGACCTGGAAGTGAATAAAGAACTGTATCTAGGTGATAATAATCCTTAAACAAGAAAATCTTCCTATGAGGAGCTCTTCAGAGATATATTGCGAAAACATCCACAACTTTACTGACAGGATATGGGATAAAATGAAATGAAATCAAGTAAGCACGTTAAGACCAACTGTGCTGAGTCAGAAAAGAACTCCATCTTTCTGTGACAGTGGCCAAAATGTGTAGTCATATTTCATTCAAATTCTCTCATCCTGTAGCAATACAGTTCTCAGATAGGTTGTACCATTGTGTCCCTCAGTGGATTGTTGTTCCATGAACTCGAGTAGTCACCACCTCTTTCTGTATACCTGCGCTCTAAAGCAATAAAATAAAAAGCACACATCTCTAAGTATATATTCTGCCCTGTGTTCCAATTATATCTTAAGTTGAACCATTTCCCACGTCCTTCAGAACCCAGTATATTACAGTCAAAAGAATATAAGGATGGAAAAAAAAAAGAAGTAAATCCATTAGACTCCAAGAAAAATCTTTCCTTCTTCATTTTTACTCGACCCCTATCTAGCATGAAACACAGTTTAAAAAAAAATCTGACAATGTAAGTCCCAAAGGGTTTCATAAAGACAAATTCATGTGTTTTACAGGTAATATACTCTTGCTTCTTGGGCCAGGCCCTGTTCTGAATATGTGTACTGGGGCCAGCTGCATCATTTTCTCCACTGAGGTCTGACTGTTTGCTCTGTAAGAAATATGGTGAATTGCATTTGGATAAAACTGATATTAGCAATGGAAGAATGGGTCATCTAATCTATCACCTTTCTCCATAGGACTTGTGTTTACCATACAGTGTGCCTTTCTGTCCTTTGCCACTCTTGTCTTAACTGATGGAAGAAATGAAGTGTCTACAGTGACAGGAGAACATTTCCTAACGTAACAGAAACAGGTTTTTTCTCGTTTGGCAAATAATTCCAGTTTCACATTTGTGTACTGACAGTCCTCACTTCCCATTGTGCTACAGTTCTACCACTGGTCTGCATAAATACGAGAGTCACTGTCAGATATGCCAGTAACAGTGCTGTACCAAAGGCATCCCTCAGTGAGGGAGACTTTTTTCTGAGACTGTTTATATGAGGTTTACTTTGGGGTGGGGGAAGAAGCCCTACCATTTTCTCACTCTCTAAAGCACTAAATTAAGAAGAAGAGAAGCTGTTACAGAGACAATGTCCTGGGGTGTCCCTCTGAAAACTGGCCTAGAAAATCAGTCGCAGCAGTCTGAACTGCTGAAACAGCATGACGGCTTGAGCAGCTGCCATTCTTTGTCACGTCATTTGTTGGCTGTCAGCCTTTTTAAAAAATGCAAGAAACGCAGTCAACACCCACTGCTAAAATGTTAAAGCTTCTGCCTGAAATAATGCTTTCAGAGGGAGACAGTGCTGTAACACCTCTATATAGAAGGTGTCTACCCTGCATCAGCTCATCCCTCTATGCAGGTTGAAAGGAATCTTGCTCACCTAAACATTCTGTACTTGAGATCAAGCAAGATGCTTTCATTTTAAACTGAAACCTAATTTAAAATAGGATGGCACAAAATGTACCTTCAGCTACAGCTGCAGTGCATGGATATAGCTTCTTTTGAAAGATGTCTCGATTTCCTTTAACAAAGAAAGGAGAGAGAGACTCAAACAGCAAGTATATAACTCAAGGTGAATTTCACCTGGTGTACACTTCCTAGTAGGAAGAAGTGAAATATGAGTGTGCTCATAGGGAAGTTAGGAAAGATCTGTAACAAAGGATAACTTACTTGTGGGGCTCAGATTTCCCAGTTGTCTTTAGATGATTTCAGGGCTAGACCACACTGAGAATTACATTCTATTTTTCTGCACTAAGCAGAAGGAAAGAAGACAGGAAAAGAAAACCTCTACCATACCTTAGATTTATTATAAGATGACTTAGAAGTGTCACTCTCTAGATCAGGGTAGATAATTTCTAAGAGGCTTTTCTGACTTTAGTCAGCTGGAGAGAGAAATCCTACTGAAAGCTAATTTCCTTTGGATTAATAAATATGAGTTCGTAGAATTGGAACAGAAGATTTAGGATTTTTCCACAGTCTTTAACCACCTTAATACAGATTACATTTTTGCACTTTAGCTTTTGAAGACACTCAGCACTGAAACAGATTTTCTAGGAGACTCCTGAACATTGAATACTCAAAGAGTCAGAGGCACAAACATTGAGACTCCTGAGGAAGGACTTCCTACCTAATTTTAAGAGAAGGTATATAGGCTCGGCTCAGTTTGTTTGAGATAAATCTTTTGTGTCAAGACAAAGACTAGTAAATTTTTACATTTTACTTTAAAATAGTTCAAAGGGAAGAGGTCATAAAACCAACCAACAAACCTTTATTTTTCTGAGGTGGGGGGGCTTATTTCCTCATTAAAACATTTTCTCATACCAGGACAATATACTGATTTGACTCAATGGAAACAGCATAAAGAATATGAATGACAGATACAGCTCCCTACTGATCCAGGACATTAGTATACCCTCCACTCAATGGAGATTCACTTGGGCAAAGGCCAGTGGACCTACTAGATATCATATGGATCTGATATTCTAAACTCCCAAATAATAAAATACATTAAGCCAAAACAAAGTTGATGTCACAACAGTTGCACTCATTTACACAAATGACACACTATGTCTTTTCTTGACTTTGTAAATGAGAAAACTGTTTACATGCAATAACAAACCACTCACTAGTATATATAAATTAAAAGAACGTCTGTATCACATGCTATTATATATTACTCAAAGAGAATATGAAAAAAAACTCATTCTCTAGTGAATTCCATATACCACAGACATGTAGCCAGCTGCAGTTTTAGGTATCAAATGATGTGTCACTGCCATCAGAGCAGCTGGCTCTGTGAGCATGCAGTGCAGATTAAAACAGCAAATCACGTGCTTCTGGTGGGATGCCTACCATGCTAGGCTAAGCAAAACCAATTTGTAATTCATGACATTGCTAAAATCTAAGGGATCTGGGATTCACCTCCAACAAAAATCACTACAATTTGGCTTAAGGGCACACAAACTTGTGCATACCCAAAAATTGAAATGATAACTTAGAGGATAAAAGATCAAAGAAATAAGAGGTAAAAATGAAAAATTTAAATGAGATAGTCTCTAATTACCTATTACAAATACACAGTGATGATAAAAAAGTCTTTTCAAAGACATTTTCTTTCAGTATTCTGGCTAAAGGTTTCCTTAATGTAACACTAAATCAGTAGATGAGTAGGTTGTTTGTAACCTTTGTAATGACCTACTGGCTCCTGCACTTGGTCTGTATTTCAGAGATACTCCAAGCTATTTTTTTATGCAACTGCAACTTCCTCCAGGGTAGAATTTACCAATTGTTAGACTGTCAAAGACAGATTACTTCCTTCCTCCTTCTCCTTCACAGATCAACACCAGAGTTTAGGACACTAAGGTAAACTCTTCCTGTATGGCCCTGAGGGGGAATGAAATCAAGCCAGATACGATTCCCACGGTTTATGGCACTAAGTCATAAGCAGCCTTCGGTCTTGAAAATTTTGCCTGGTTTTGAGATGCCTGACTGGAATTTTGCTCTGCCTCCTTTCACCCACCAGCTCTCACCCCTCGTTCATCCTCAAACCACATAACCTGTGGTTTGCATTTTC
The DNA here is from genome assembly GCF_000696875.1 of Nestor notabilis. Lineage (NCBI taxonomy): Eukaryota > Metazoa > Chordata > Aves > Psittaciformes > Psittacidae > Nestor > Nestor notabilis. The sequence continues at coordinate 70,390 of NW_009944799.1, forward strand.
TCCATATGGTCTGATGCCACATTAACTTTGATATTTGAAACAGGACATTCTGTTAGGGAATTGGTTCTGCACTGAATCTGAAAGAATATGGTTGTCTGATGAATCAAAAAAATAGATTTCTATATGAAGGATAGCAAAAGTCAGAGACATCAGCGCTTTTCTTCGCTCTTCTAGTTATGGCAGTGTCCATAAAGACAATATACATTTTGCATAATCAAACTCTTTATGCTTGAGTGGCCCTATTGTAATGAAAAGAAAATTGGATCTGGGCTTTTGAAGATAGTGGTTTGTTAAATAACCTGCCTAGCTATGGTTTGTTTTAAGACACATTAAGGCATCTAGAAAAAGTTGCTTATTTCCACAGTACATTCTTAATGCATGGTTTCATTTGGGATTCTACCACAGGAGTGAGTTAAGCCAAGAGATCCAGTGAAGCCAACCTGAAGACCATTTATTACATAGCAAAAATTGCAGTGGAGGGAAAAAAATGTTTCTTTGCATAGATTTCAAGCAAACCTATTGCTCAGGAAAGAAACAAGTTTATGAAGATAAGGATGACTAGTATGATGATTGAGAAGACCTTGAAAATAAGCCTAACTGGAAAACTGGACAAATACACTGATCATCTTACACAAATTCAGAAGAAAAGATGTTTCTAAACTTTAGAATCAGACTGAACTAGATCAGGGATGAGATTACATTCTAAAAACCTGGTTGACTACTGTTTCTGTTGCAAAGCATATATTAACCCATGAATCCCCAGAGAACAATAAAAGTGTATTTCTGGCTGCTTTATATTTGCAAAGATATTTTCACATCTGAAGTATTTGAAAATTGTGAGCACCATAAATGTAATAGTTTGTCCAACTTGCAGGACTGGTTTAATCTACAAGTAAAGAAATGGCAAGCTTTGCTCCTCCTCTTTAGCAAGATCACAAGCAAGAAAAAATGAAAGAAGCCAGGCGATGACTGAGAGGAGAGAAAGGTAGTAATGTACTCTTCATATTAGAGACACGCATCCCTTTTGCAAACTTTTTTAAAATAGCAAGCTCTGCCATATTTGTTTAGACCATGCTAGTTGTTAAGTTATAACTTCTGGGTTACATAACTCCTGCCATGATTATTTACTTGCCTTGTGCAATCTTGGGAATGAGGAATGCTAATTGTGGGGAATGAGGCAAGTGATACATCTATTTTTAAAACTACTTTCCAGAGGCTGGGCTGTGCCACTGAAAATTGTTTGGTGATGAAAGAACTGGATAAATATGTATACAAATACATTATAATGATTCCAGCATATATTGAAAACCTGCCTTCTGAAGCAATATTATCTTTTAACTATCAAGACTTAAACTCACCCAAACAAACCAGACTCCTCTGTCCATGTAACTTACAGTAATAGTGTCAAAAATTAAGAGAAGTAAATTATAAGCAGATACATTTTAGAAATTGCAACCTTTAGCCTTTTCAACCAGCACCATATTCTAGTGTGGAAATATTAGGTACGAACATCTGTTTTGCCAACATAAGCTGAGCCTTTCTAAACATGAACTTGCTATAAGCAACGTACCCCAAAGTACAGTTAGAATAACACACATAAACACATTGTGTTTGTATTTTAATATAACTCTATATAGCTCTAAAAAGCCACATCATCATCTACTGTAAAGTGAACAACCACCTTCCATCTATCCATATTGACTCTGCTTTTCTGCTATGAAAACTCCACTATATTTTATAAAGAGGTATAACAGCTCTGGAGTTTGTAGTGTTAGTACTAGATTTCTTAACAGGAGGCAGGAAAGAGAAGTAGAAAGCAGAGGACAGGGACTAAATTTGAGTTAGAAAATCTGTTCCTCTATGAGAAAGTCCTTCCTTCTCCACCCTATGCTTTGGTCAGTATAGATGTGTTAGTTTGCTGCCAACCCCCTGCCCATATTCTAGGTACTTCTTTCCCGACTCTTGTTGCAGTACAGTTCTGCCAACATGAAGCATGCATGAAAAGAAACAAATGAAAAACAGGGTCCCTAAAACTGTAAGAGTAATATAAACCTGTAACTTTTTACAAAGACTACCATTTAGGTTTCTTTTTGTTTCTAAGCATAAGGAAAAACTTCTGGTTTCTGCACATACAGCGATTTTTTACATTTTTTATTTATTTTTTTACACAATGTATTTATATTAAAATGTATTCATACAACACCAGAAACTTGACGCACTTTTACAATCATGCTCTAGCATTCAAACACACCTAAATTCAGTAACAATGCTGAGAACTGGAAACTTGCAAACGCCTTTACACCTGAAAGCTTTGAGTAAAAGCACTGTTCATTGTGAAAATACAGAAGGTTTAACTGATTAAATTAGCACTTATTCAAGAGGGGGCTAGATAAACTAAAACCCCTTATTTTTCTCATTTCCAATAATCCATTTTAAAAGACAGAGTCAGAGGATGAGATCTACTAGTTCTAGCTAGTTCTGTAGCTTGGATGTGAGTAACTCAGCATTTTAACTGTGCAATATAACTCCTGCATAAGAAATCAGTCTCAGCATAAATTTGATGAATTTCAGTCAACTTAATTCTATGAACACACCTGAAGTTCTGTAACTAATAAAACAAAACACAAAATAATTTGATAATTTCATTTAAATTTCCATTCAAATCCTAGTAAAAGGGTAATTAAAGAAGACTTCCACCAACAGCAAACAGCAGTAAATTAAAACATATGTAAAAGCACAATAGCTTAAAAAGTTGAAAACCGAAGTAGTGCAGCCTCCTAGGCAGCAGAAAATTCTGCTTGTTTTAAATGTAACAATCAACTAACAATGAGAACCTAAAATGACTACTGGGAAGTGAAGGGGAAAAAAAAAAAAAAAAGCAAGCTACAGTTAAAGAAAAAAATCAAATAAATTATTAAAAATCAAATTATACATTACTAGTCATGTGAAACATGACTAGAGTTGGTGATTAAACCAGTCCACCTTAAACAGCTTCATATTAAAAACTATTTTTAATGGACAATTAGTAGGCAATGAAGCACTCAAATGTTAATAAAAACATCTGTATATGAGGAGTGATAAACATCGGAAGGCAGTAAGATAATATTTAAACTTCAAGTCCCAAAAGCAAGACAGTGCCAAGCTGAAGACTGAATACATAACATTGAAAGTACTGATGCACACAGCAGAGATTTATAATGTTCTTGAACTGTACGAAATTTCTTCAAAGAACAGCACTAACTCTGTGTTTTCCTTCAAGTGAAAATCCCACCTCATAATATCAGAGTATCTTCAACTCCATAGCATATTTCAGCCCATGGATAGACTCAAAACACTTACTAGCATCTTCATTGTAAGCTTACTCTAAAGATAATTTTTAAAATTAAGAAGAATGCCTTGAGACTAATAAAAGAAACCAGGCACAGTAATAGCTAGATTTCTAATGGTTCTGAGTACTCTGAAGAAGGTATTAAGATAAAAGAAGCTGGGATGATCTGCACAGGTCAGCCACTGGTATATTGATACGAATTTGCTATATAGACTTCTTGCCATGAGAGCCAGCTACATGGATGCTTGCTAATGACTGACAAAATAACAAGCACCTATAATGGTGTTTTGTTGCGCTTGATCTGGCAGCTGTAGATCAAGACTAGTTTGACTATTAAAATCTCATGGAGCTCCACAGTGTCAGTGGCTGCTCAGAGGTACTAACAGATGCCCTTCATGCTCAGGGGCTGTGGCGGGTGTGTGAGCAGTGAAGACACCTGCTGCCTTACTCAGCAGCCTCACAGCCTGGGAAGGATTTAGCCTTGATCCTCTTCTCACCTTGCCACTGACTTTACACACATTAAGGACAGCAGAATCAGCTAGTGAAAAGTGTCAGATGTCTTGCCTCCATCTTCCAAAGATAAAATCATAGAACCAACTAGATTGGAAAAGATCTTTAAGATGATCAAGTCCAACAATTAACCCAAGACTATCACTAAACCATATCACTGAGGGCCTCATTTACATGGTTTCTGAGCACTTCTAGGGATGGTGATTCTACCACTTCCCTGGGAAGCCTGTTCCAATACCCGATTACCCTCTCTTTGAAGAAATTTTTCCTATATGTCCAATCTAAACCTCCCCTGGCTCAGCTTGAGGCTGTAGATATTTGGTCTAAGTATAATTTGTGGTCAGTGCTTACATGAGAAGCATTGCCAGATCTCAGTGATTATTAGAGAACTAGCCAGACATGGAAAATAACAGTTTCTATGCATTTAAACAGTGCTCTGACATAACAGCAATTAGGTTAGTGATTCACATCAATTTAGTCTCTCAGAAGATTCCCATAATGGCAGCAGAAGTTAATTTCTTTTTTTTTATTTAAATAAAATCCTGGCATTTAAATGTGCTTTCAGCTATCAGACTTGTTGGATATTATTTTTTATTCAAAGACTGACAAATGTTTTAAACCCATGTGTTTTATAGCATGCAGAACTGTGACTTCAATCAATAAAACACTGATATGTTGAAAAATGTAATTAATACCATGCATATTTTGAAAGTCTAATACATCTGTATTAGACAGTACAGTATAACATGTACATGTACTGTTACCATCAGTACAATGGAGCAATACCCATTCTTTCATTGAAACTCTAAGAATAAAAAAAGCACAGTGGCAACTGTTTCTGATGATTTTAGCAAGCCAAAAGTGTTTTAAGGCTTGGTTCTTCCTTTCCAATACGTGGGTGTATATTGCTGAGCATCTTGTAAAATCAGCTATTAACCATGAACACAATGTATTAGTCCTCACAATGATAACACGCATGGAAAAAAGTGCACGTAAATGCCCACTGGACAAACTACAGCATCTTGTCATTATTCACTATGATGACTTAAACCTCCCAACTTTGAGTATGAAGATAACCCAAACTGAAACGTACTTGCATTTAAATTTTAGCGAAGTTGTTGGCTCGGTAAGCCACTTAACTGACATTCAGACGCTGCTCATTTCAGCACCAAGCTGTATGTGTGACAGACTGAGAAGCCTCAGAAGGCTGGCACCTTCATGCGGGTAGTGAATGTTTCCACCAGAACTCAAGCCATTATTATAAGAATTCTACAAAACAACTTCACCACTATTTAAAAGTTGGGGTTGTCTACACTTTCTACACATTTTTTAGAGTAATCATTCAGATATGACATTTATGACATGGCCTGGCATTTGTAATCCCAAGCACAAAGATGGTACAAAGTCCACCAACGTGTTCTTCATAAGTTCCTTGACACTAAAGCAAAGTATTCTGTAATCACCTGGAGATGATGTAAAACAGGAAAATGAGCAGTAAGTGCCTCTCGTGGTACTTGGGGCTGCAGTGCAGCAACTGCTTCCGGATGCAGAGTATTTCCGAGCAGGTGTGATGTGTGCCAGAAATGATGCAAAAGGAAAGGAAGGTGTGGCAGAAGGAGGGCATAGACCCTGAGGCAGGAAAGCCTCATGGACTAGGCAAGCACTCAGGGCTAGTGTTTGGGGACTAGTGCTAGTGCACAGGAACTAGTGCTATTTAAAATCCACTGAGGTTATGCATTATACTACAAAAAAGATGTATATAAATATGCCATGAATAGAGCAAGTGCTTTGAATCACATATTCATTTCAGAACAAGCATCACATGATTTTGGTTTATTTTTGCACTTATTTATGACTTGCTTTAGGTTAGGCTGCTGACTTATGTGTTGCTTTACCTAGCCTTTCATTCCTTTTAGAGTAACCAGAGCTACCTGTATTGTGTCCCAGCAAAAGACAGGATGCCCTGTGATCTTAATGACGATTACTATGCTTCAGAAATAGGTTTATACACAATCAATATAAAGATGAGCTAATACTTACTGGAGCTTTTCCTCAGCTCTACAGGGTTGGGACTTTACAAACATTAACTGAAGCAAAAAAATTTATATAAACTTAATATAGCCTGCTTCTCCACTGACTTTAATTTTGTGAAGTAATTTATGTCTGCTCCAAATGGGTTCAGAGTACAACCATCCTCATGGGGTAATGATTTATGAAGTGTTGGCACACAGGTGAATATGTGTAGCGCATGAACTTGCAGATTCAAACCCTTTGTTTCCCTTTGTTCCTATTTAATCATGAGTGAAGTGGAGGCAAAGAGTTTAAATAAACTTTGTCAAGTATACATTGTCACAGAAACACTAGGGACACTAGGGAATTTAGCAACTTAGTATAACTTCCCCTGGGCTTTGTTGCGTTATATGTTTGGGTACAGCCCAATTCATGGAACTTTTTCCACACTTTTTCACTATACTCTTTTCTTTACCAGATTATTTCCAATTGATTTGGCAATTCTCTCCCCTCTTTCCCCCCGCCAATGAATCACTCACTAAGAGGTTTCTGAAGCCGTGCTTAGAATCTAGCATTTTACAGTCTCCCTTGCTAACCAATGAATCCTTCCCTTGGTTTTCATCATTGAATGGAAGCCACTGCTTAGAATGGCATTTGGTAAGAAATCAAGATGCTAAACAGTAAGACAACTTCTGGCTTGTCTTGTTATTGTTGATCTCCAAATTAATGAAACTGCTGCTTTATCCTGATTAAATAATGAGACATGCACCACTGCTCTGCTATGCTAACAGGCAAATTTTACAGTCGTTTGTCTTATAACGAACCAGTAATGGATATCTCAAACTTTCAATAAGATTTTTGTATATATCAAAATAATCCATTGCAAAATAATGCATTGCAGAAGAAGAGCATGGGTTTTGATTAAAAAAAAAACCAACACCAAAAATTGAGCATGACAAACAACACAGGCTGTATCATTGCATGCTTTACTCCTGCAAGATAAAAGGTTTGCAACTTAGATGATCTGTCTTTAAAATGTTATGGTGCAAAATGAACCTAAATCACATTTTCTTTAAAAGGAATAAATTAATTGTTACCATCAGTATAAAAACTTATATCAATTAATCTAAACTCTCTATTCCATGGCATTATCTAGGATATAAAGCTGTTTTCATGTTAACCTGTGACTTCATATTCCAACAAACGCTATTTGGGAAATAAGGTTGAAAGATGAAGCATGGAAAAAAATGACATTTTGTGTACCATCTAATTACCAATTATCTGCCAGTGGAACTAATCAAATTGTATAAATTTAGACTGCAGATTCATCAACCAATTACCTTAGAGAACATGCTATGCCCCTCACCAGTGATTCAACCAACAGTCCAAGTATTAAACAACTCACTATGGATATTATAAGGATCTATTTTATTCAGGCAAACATATCCTCAAGCACAGTAATTAAAAGCTGCTGCAAGTTATAATACTGCTAAAATACCACTATTGATGTAAATGTATTTTTAAAGTCTCTGATATTAACGTAAGTTTGTAACTTAAACTACAAAAAAGGATTTACGATACTGAATTAAAGAAAATTTAAACTGACGTAGTACGTTCTACAAAATCACACTTTTTGTAACCTATGCTTATTACACAGTACAATAAAGTGATGAAATACAGCTAGCGACTGGCTTCTAAGTAACCATTCATGCATTAATTTAGGTGCTTCATTTAGATTTAGAAGAATGGGTTTGGAAATACAGTATGTTGGCTTTTATCTGTGCATTATTTTTCTTTGGATATGAAAATTCTTGATTAAAGATAATTTCATTTTCATACCCCGAAAACTTTACTTGAATTAACTGCAGACATTAATTTGAAAATGTGTCCTTTGCTAGACAATGTTTCTCAGACTACATCTCAAAAGAAGAAAGAGTAATATGTTTTCTTTCTATTCATCAAACTACTCACATAAATATATATTTGCTAGCTAAAAGCAGTAGGACACCTACCCATGATAATACGATCTAAGCTTTCTATTATTTTGCCTGTCCATTCTTCTGGAATCAATTTCTAACTATGATTACAGCACTATCCTGAACTTGACTGGGAATTACCATTTCCACATTAATGAAAATATTAATACCTTCTAGATACTCAAACAAACAATTGGAAATTTTGCTGAAAAAAAAAAAGAAAAAAAGCTTTTAACTCATACAGTACTTCCTTGCACAAGCCACTAACTGAATTACATGTGGATGATTCAAAAATTTCTTATTTGATGGGGTATCAAGTATTGTACCAAAAAAATATTGGCTTGTGTACAATCTTTATTTGATTTACATTTAAAAAAAGCTAGCTGTTTCTCAGTTGATGCCATGCACCTCTGCAGACTGCTGTGTGCACCATGGTAAGAAAGATACTCCCATTTGGTCAGGGTGCAGCTCACAGCTTTCCCCAGGCACAAAAATCCTACCTTGCTCTTGAATCCCGTTTATGGACCCAGGACTATTAACAATGATGAATGAAAAGTACTCAAACCTCTATCATAATTTGGACCTACACTATAGCCCTGTACAGTATGCCATTGGCACAGGCTTTATGATTTGCTAACAACGGAGGCCTCAAGAATCACCACGCTCGCTTTGCCTGGGCTTGGCTTGCCAAGAGCTTTGGTTTAGCTTTAGCTATAACAACAACCTTCTAATGAGCAGGTTGCTATTGCCTGATTCATTTTAGTTTTACTTAGCTTTGTATTATTGCATATCATAATAGAAACATTGTTAATAATTTTGATACAGATAAGAACAAGGAGTTATTTTCTGTACAATAAATTATCTCAGACACTAAAATAATGCTGCAGCATTAGGAAGTGGTGGGGGCAGAGGCCCTAGAGGTGGCAGCAGCCAAAGGGTGAGACCTGAAGTTTAAACCATGACAACAACTCAGTGGTGGAAAGTTACTAGTTATAATACACATTTCATACCTGGACAAAACTGGTTTTAGTTGTAAAAGAAAGGACACAGAAAAACTGAACATATTCAAAATGTATCATACATGTAGCAAACCCAGGAAGAATGTGGAGCTGCAGCCCAAAGAGGAGTGATGTACAGAGTGTTTTGAAAAAGACAGAAATGACCAGACCTTGGGAGAGGAGTAAAAACATCAGCATGATTCTCACAGCAAAGAGGAGGAGGGAGAAACCTCCATCAGTAACATGTCAGTCCCTGCAGGGCCCCTGCAGGCTGCTGAAATTTTGCACTGCAATCCAAAGATGGCCTCTGGACCATCTCTGTGTGAGCACAACACACCAAAAAGCAGAAAGATCTAATAATTCATGGAGTTTTTTCCTTCTAATTTTTAAATGCAGGTATATTATCTAATTAACATAATGCTGTGCATAGTACTATCATTGTAACTGAATTAGTAATCACTCTTAATTAAACTAACACTAAATCCTTGGCTTCGCATACCTGATGCATTCCCCCCTTTTGCCCTGAACAAGACCTTGAGCTCTGGAATATATAGATGTGAAGAGGGTATTTGTTCTGTCTTGTTTTCATGCACTGAATTTCAATATGCTGCATACAAATAACTCTGTGTGTTCCCAGAATCCATTTGGAAATCACTGCTTCCTCAGAGTGCTCATTATACTCAGACAAACTATTTCCTAAAGCATCCTAATCAGGCAATGTTTATTCAGGTTTGCCTCTCAAAATACCACTCCTATCTTCTATAGACGAGCAAAACTGTAGAAAAGCTAGGTCAAATTTTCCCAAATCTAGGAGATGCAATGAAGGAATTCAATTCCTAAAATTTTGGTTTGCGTTTTATGGAAAAGGTTACTTCCTTAAATGTAACTTTTGTTTTCTCCCCTTACAAAAAACACGCATTGCTTCTGGTAACAAGCAGTTACCAGAAGTGGTGGTAGGTGTACCTGCCTGGCACACAATATCGGCTCCCCTATAGCCTCAGACTGAATGTTGCAGACATTATATGTTTTCCATGGAGCTGATTTGGAGAAGGTTTGGTGCTGCTAAGAAATCAGACCACATTAACTTGTACTGTCATTCTTTTTACCCAAAAGAATAGAGCTATGGGCCCTGCAGTCTGAATGGGAACAGCATACACATTATAAGTCAGCTTTGGGAATTCCTTTCTATTATTACTGTGAACATAATATCTCCATATCTCTTTTCTGACAATATTGTCAGTAATAGTTTGTCTAGCTATAATTCTTCCTTTGGGAGCCAAGTACACAAAGATGACAGCTTTACAATTTAATTAAAGGCAACAATGGAGAAAATATAATAATAAAGTGAGTTTAACAATTCATGAGAGTCAGATACAAAAGCAGAGATTGTTGAGCATCTCATTGATGAAGCATTGAAACCATTTACATTTTACAAATTACTCTAGAGTAGCAGTCCCAATAGTTCATGCTGAAATGTTGAAGATCCCAGCTTGTAAGGTGTCTTTACAGTTTTGTACTATGTATATATAGAGAGGAAAAGAAGACAAACTTAGTGCCTTTACATCTTAGAAGAGCATGAGATGCATATCCTATTGGTAGAGAAGCATTAGGAATACGACAAGATCTAGCTATATGAGAGATCTTTTGATCATCTATCTGCTAGAAGTTTCTGACTTTTGGCTGCAGTGGCAGCCAGAAGACAAAATTTTTGGCAATGAAGAAAAGGTGGTTGGTCTTTAATGTATATATTCTTTCTGTTTAACTACATCTGAGAGCAGTGAGGCCATGAGTACTATTCTTTTAAAATGACTCAAGAAGCCATTTTGCTGAGACAGGTCCAGTTGCCAGTGGAAGGCTTGGCAATGGTGCACAAAAAGAAACAGGCTTAAAGGACAACAGACAATTTATGCTAGGACATTTTACATGAGAAGGCAGCTTAGTTCTGGCATGCAGTTATCAACAGTAAAGTGATTTTAAAGAAAAACGAGGACAGCGTAGAGGAGGAGGCTCTACTATGGGCTCATAGGTAAGCAGGCAGTTCATTAATTTTCCACAGTTACCTTTCCTGGCTCTTCCTCCATGCAGGTACAAAACCTTCAAGACAGCTTATTCCAATGTCTTGAGAACTCTATCGCAATAAAATTATCTATCTTTAAAGGGTTAGCTGATTTTCAGTTATTCCTCTTCTGTCTCCTGATCACTTCTTGCTACCTTTGGGCTGAATCTTCATGGCAGTCTTGGGGACTGTCATGGTCTAAAACCAGACGGCAAATAAGTACCATGAAGTCCCTTGCTCACTCCCCTCCACTTACCCACCTACCCTCCCCTGCCCCGGGCGGAACGAGGAGGAGAATCGAAAAAAACTGCAGGTTGAGATAAGAACAGTTTAATAACTAAAATTAAATAACTATAGTGACAATAGAAAGAATACCAACAATAACAATAAGGATAATAATAGGAAACAACAACAAAACAAAAAAAAAAAAAGAAAGAAAGAAAAGCTCAGAAAACACAACCGATGCACAATACAATTGTTCACTACCTGCTGACTGATACCCAGCCCAATCCAAACAGCGATCTGCCTTTCTGGGTGACTCCCTCCAGTTTATATACTGGGCATGACATGCTGTGGTATGGAATACCCCTTTGGCTAGTTCGGGCCAGGGATCATGTCTCTGCTCCCTCCCAGCTTCTTGTGCCCCTCCTCACTGGCAGAGCATGAGATAGAAAAGTTCTTGATCAGGGTAAGCGCTATTTAGCAACAACTAAAACATCAGTGTGTTATCAGCATTGTCCCCATACTAAAGCCAAAACACAGCACCTCACCAGCTAGTGGGAAGAAAAATGACTGTTATAGCTGGAACATGGACAGAGACAGAAACAAACCCCACAAAAAACCTCCCCACTTTTTCCTTTCTGAGGGAACACTTTTAGAGTCTCCTATTCTGGATAATTTCACTAAATCACTTTTTTAATAGCTCTTCCTTGTCACATGAACAAGGACTCAGAGTTGGTGACCACCACCTCCTGCTGCTAAGAACCAGTTCCTCGGGCTGCTGGAGTCTTGTCCCTGGCCCTACAACTGTTTACCAAATGCCTATGTGCAGGGAACCTCTAACATCTTAGCTGTCACTGCTGCATTGTTTGGTGCTACAGGGTAGGAGTTCAAGAGGACACAGAGCTTCACAGTGCTCTTTGGGTAGGGAACACAAAGATTTGCAGACGCAGGTGCCATACAGACAGAATGGCTAAACCTGACTATGTGGACTCGAAGACACACATGCGTGGGATTTGCAGAGCCAAGATTTGGGGAGAGGAGATACAGTTCAAGAAGTAGAATTTCTACAGAAGTGATGTTTTACTCTGTAAAATAGCAAGGAGATAAACAGAGCATCCATATTTCCTTGCCTTTTGTTTCTCATTACAGGCTATTACACCTTCTGTGTATAAGACACACTACCACATCAGAAAGCTCACCAGACATAACCTCCACTACTACCACTATGCCATCAATCATGGATATAACATCATCAAAGCAGAGCAGCTCCAGGATACAAATTGTGCCTTAATGTCTGTTTTGTTTTTTTTTTTAAATCCGTGGAAAGTTTCTGTCTGAGATTCCAGCAAATATGATAATTAATTAAAATTATACAAATACCTATGAGTAATACGAGTATTTGCCAAAACCAGTATTTTTCAAACACCTGTTCTTTCCAAGCTCTCAGATGCAGCAGTTGGCAGCAGAAGCAAGTAGAAAGAGAAAAAAAACCCTCCTGTAAAACAGGAAGAATGTGCATTCGCTAAATAGAAAACACCAAAATGACAAAGGGGAAATAACAGACTAGAAAGTTCAAGATTTTAAATTAGTGTTAACAGTTCAATTTATCTTGCATAATATTACAGTAATTGGATTGTGTCTATCATACCGCTGTTGTGACTCACTTGGTTTGCTCTCTTTGTTCGTGTCTATTTCCCAGAGAGACCGCTGTCAGATGGAGATCACTTTTCAAACTCCAGCATCTTTATTCTCCTTGCTACCACAGCTGAAACCATGTGGCAGACTGCACTTATAATGCTCAGAAGTCATGCATACCTTTGTGACCTGGATTGCTGCTCTTTGCTACAGCAACATTATGTATGCAAGATGAAAAAGTTCTCATATATTAATACTTTAAGACTAACTTAATGCAGCTGTTAAGAGTGTCAATGCATACTTCTTTGCTTGGTGGTTTAGTCATCAGCAGTGAAAGGTAAAGGAGTAATTTTCATCAGCCACAGAAGACCAAATATAGGTCACGATGAGTTCAAAGACAAATAATTTAAGAATCAGAGCCGCAGTGGAATGCATCAAAGGTAATTCCAAGTAAATCACTGTGTCAGAATGAATGATTAAATATTAGCAAAGAATGTGAATTGTTCTTAAAAAAAAAAGCTTTGGGGTTTTTTTTGTGTTTTTTTGTTGGTTTTTTTTTTTTTTCCAACATTACCATTACATTTCCCATTTTATTGCATTGGCCTATGACAAAACTATAATGTTTGCCTGAATAAGATTAAGCAAATTTTAATTTAAAGTCCATAAAGGTGAATCTCCAGTAGAGACAATGCACAGCTAGCCAGCAATGTTTAATAATAATTCAAAACTGTAGTCTTTTCACATAACTCTTACAGAATAAGTCCTGCAAATCACCCTAAATCTGAAAAATAAGCCCCGAATCTCATGTGATTAATGTTCAAGGAAAATTGTCATAATTTGAGTGTAACAAGGACCTCTCTAATCTCATTGTCTCAATATACCAGATCAAGTTAAAAAAAGAATTAAGGATGGGTGCTGAAAAAAGCAACTAGGACATGTTGATATAGGATAATAACCCCCCCACACACACACCTTTACACATAATGCACAAAAATGCAATTAATATTTCTCTGGTTTTGTGTATTTTTCAAAATTCTAAGACATCCCTTTTAAGCATTAAAGGCCAGTAAGGAATGTATTTGAAAGTTATCAATATAAATTGTAAACATACCCAGTTTTATTAGAAATGTCATCTTGTGACAGTGGGGAATAAAAGAAAACAGTCCAAGTAGTAACTAAAATAACAGCACTAGTCACCGCAGAAACTGGTTAGACGGACAAATGTAATGACAAATATTAAAAAATCCTTCACTGTTTGCTCTATTTGCAAAATAAGGTTTTTCCTAAACACTGCATGTACATAGAACATAAAGAACTTCCATATTTTCAGAGTTTTATAGGTGTATCCTAGAGGGTTAGTGTTGAAAGCCCAGACTCGCAGTTATTTTTTTCCACATTTCATAAATTTCTTTCTTGAGTTTAAGGTTTACTAGGAGCTTCCTGCTCATCCATGCAGGTTTCCTTCCCCCTTTGCCTGATTTCTTCATCATGGGGATACACTGGTCTTGGGCTTGGAGGAAGTGGTACTTATATACTGACCATCTCTCTTGGCCTCTCTTCTCTTCTAGAGCCCTATCCCATGGGATTCCTTTAAGTACATCTTTGAAGAGGCTGAAGTCAGCTCTCAGAAAGTTTAGGGTTCTAGTCCTGCTTACTGTTTTGCTTCACCCACGCAGGATCCTGAGTTCCACCATCTCATGGTTGCTACAGCCAAGGCTGCTCTCAACCTTTACATCTTCAACCAGTTCTTCCTGGTTTGTAAATACAAGGTCTAGCAACACACCTTTCCCCATTGGCTCCTCCACCACCACTGAAGTACTCTTCAATGATCTGCAGGAATTTCCTGGACTGTGTGCGCTGGACCATGTCATCCCTCCAAAAAATACCTGGGTGGTTGAAGTCCCCCAGGAGAACCAGAGCCTGTGACTGCAAGGCTATTCCCAGCTGCCCATAAAAGACCTCATCAACTTCCTACTCCTGATACATGGCCTATAATGAACACTCACAAGAGTATCCCCCATATTAGCCTGTCCCTTAATTCTCATCCATAGACTCTCAACTCGTTAAGGAAGATGAATGGGAAACATTCAGACAATTATTACATTGATTTAGAGTAGAATGCTTTCTCTTATCTTGCACAACTGATGATAGTAAAAATTTCTGCTTTTTTTCTTGAAATAAGAGAAAGTTTGGCCATTTAAAAGTGATGACCTGTCAACTGTAAATAAATTACTTTTTCTTATACTCAGCTAAGCAAATAAGTCAATGGGGATATTAACAGAAGACATCTTTCTGGAAATTTCTACAGCTTAGGAAATAAGATACTTAGACAGACTCCTCCTACAAAAGAGGTTTTTAGAGACCCAGAAAAAGGAAGTTCATCAGCTACAGATGCCACTTGATTGTCCAGGTAAGAGTGGATTCCTCTTGTTCAGCAGCAATTGAGTTAGTAAAGGTATCAAAATTCCTCTTACTCTCTGGACATCTCATGAGATTTCTCCAGCCTCAGGGCCGAAGAAACTAACTATGTGCTTGAAGGTGGAGGTGAACATTAAAAACAAGAGCTGAACAATAAGAGAACTGGAAAGCTTACCTAAGCTGCTCTTGAAACTATTCTGTACTCCTGAATCTCTATTACTGGTTTATTTATATGGGCTGACCTGATTGGTTGCAGCAAGTCAAATGCCCTCTGGACATTCAGCAATATATCCAAGCTGAACTATTAACCTGAGGTATTTGGCAGTATCTTGGCCAAACCTCTAAAGACTAATTCAAAATACAATGTTGTAGCATTCACATATTCACAAAATTAAAATTTCACTAAAAATTTCACTAAAAATCAACTCAGTATCAACCTACATCCACAATCTGAATGCTCATGAAAAGGCAAGGTTACTGCGGTACTAGTTTTATATTTTCCCATGATTGTGAACATGTCATTATTTGTGAGATAGATTTTTTTAATACTTAAAATAAAAAATTAAATCGAATTTGATTTTCATGCAAATTATGCTTATCTCAGCACGAGATACTTAAGGGAATGATTCTAATTTTAACTGATGTACCTCTAAGAAGCATTTTTTTATATCTTGCTGACTTAGGTCACATATGAAGACTACCTAGTTCTTCACATGTTTATATTATACATAAATACATCATATAAATATACTTTGCAACAATTAACATCGTAGTATAAACTTTTTCAGCATTCAAATAAAAGATACATTTAGTTATGTTTGCATAGCTATTATTTCACCTTGGATACCGACAAACTCCGAGATCTTCATTTACTTGTACCTGTTAGTCCTCTAGAAGTCATAAAGAGTATATACATATACGCATTTTATAACCTAATACTTTTCCCTGTACTATGTTTAATCTTTGCTTCATGTTTTATTTCTGTCTTTCCTCTAAAACATAGCAGCACCTGATAGCTTTGAATCCTGGGGGGGAAAAAATAAAGAAATTTAAAAAAGTATACAAAGGAGTATTTTTATCTAACCATAAAATGATGCCAGAAACCCAACAGGGACGAAACACCATGTTGGAACAAAAATAGTCCAGAGACACTCCTTCAAAGTTGAGCACCTGCTGTAAAATAACCATCTGTGTTTAACTGTAATTTAATTATAGGTTCATTCCTTTTGTGTACGCTGGAAGGATCTCATAGGTCTTCCCCAGTTGGTCTGCAATCAACTTATGGCATTTTGCAAAAGCAACAGACATGTTCTCTTAATAACACCTGCTAACTTGTTTCATTCCTGTTTCAGTAAAAGCCTTCTGGGATTTTACAATGGCGTTGAGACGCAAAATAAAAATTACTATTAAATCTGAAATAAAAAACTGAATTAATCACTTACCCTAAAAAGCCAACGTCATTTGCTATCAGATATACCACTTCGCTTTCCACAAAACTAACCCAAGAATTGCAAAGCTAAAAGATTTATTATTGGTTTTGAGGGGAAAAGAAAATCAGTATTCTCCAAAGATCTCCAAGCTACAATGGCAATCTATATTAATTGAAAACTGTAGCATTCTGCTCAATACCTCAAAGCAAAATAAAGTGCATAGACATTAATACTTGCTGAAACTAAGCTTGTCCACTAGAGATTTATTGGAATTAGAAAAAAAACCAACACAGCAACTTCTCATGTGTAGAAGGATCTAGTCAGAGACCCCAAATTTAATCGTAGTGTAGACAACTGTTTAACTGTAATCAACTCATTAAGCCAAATTATTCAAATATTAATGCTCAAAGTTAACTACCTAATACAAGCTTGATTTCAGAATTTTATTTTAGAGGCTATTTAACTATTTTTAATAATTACAAGATAAAAGATTAAAATGCCTTACATTTGCAGTGTATCGTTATATATTACTTAACATGCAAATAAATTGTTACTTACTGAACGTAAGTCCTATAGATGAAACTTAGTAGTAAGCAGTGCAGAAGCTTTTAAAGAGTCTTGTAGTACAAAATGTAATAATAAAGTAGCAACTTCAGGAATATGCAGAATTTCACCCAAATTCAGCATTGGTTCATACTCAGCCTAAACCTAATCATAAAATGTATATTTAAACAAGCTTCCCTGAATGTTCAACCACTAGCTGTCCCATTACCAAGCACTTACATAGACAAGAATAATGGCAAAAATACATTTTCTGTGAACAGTGGCTGACAAACATCAGCATTAGCATAGCATAGAAAGCTTCATAAAATGTTAACCATTAAAAACCATCAAAAAAACCTATTTTTTCCCTGTCCTCTGCCAAAGTGAAAGAAGTATGTATAAACTCAGGGACAATGCACAAGCAAAAGACATCAGTGAACCTGGAGCTGTGAATGTCACTTTTGTAATGTTTGTGTA
Organism: Nestor notabilis; assembly: GCF_000696875.1. Taxonomy (NCBI): domain Eukaryota; kingdom Metazoa; phylum Chordata; class Aves; order Psittaciformes; family Psittacidae; genus Nestor; species Nestor notabilis. Next base: position 87,993 of record NW_009944799.1, read on the forward strand.
TTACGTGATATGTCATTAAGTCTCCTGGTAAAAGGTGGTAAGCAATTGTCTTTGAATCACTTTGGGGTTTTTGTGAGTTTTTCTCTTATTATCAATGTCTTATCTCAGCCCATGAAGTTTATGCCTTTCTGATTCTGTTCCCCATTCTGTGGGAGGGGAGGAGATTTTAGGCAAGGCTGGGGGGGGGGGAAGTGAGCAACTGGGAGGGGTCTTAGTTGCTAGTCAGCATCAGCTTACCACAGATGAGCTGATTGTGATTGCCATCTCAGTGCAACAAAGAACTTTCCAACACACTTTCTGGAATAAGAGTGTTTTGAAGGGTAATCTAGAAGAGAGAATATTGTCTTGGCAAAATGTATTAAGAACAGGTTGGCCATATAGAGCAGCATTTATGATGAACCTAAGGCAAGCAGAGGAGAAGACTGCACAAAGACAAAAGGAACAAAAGTACAATTTGCCAAAGCTCAAAAGTTACAGAGAGATAAAAATAGTGGCTCTAAAGCAGATGAAGAGCAGTTAGAGGGCCAGCAGCATTTTCTTGTTTGTGTTTTTTACATGGCTCTGCCTAACGAGACCAAAGGAAATGTCTTGAGTAACATGACTGATAACAAGACTGTGGCCTGAGCATGTGCCTTCCAAATAAATTTCTCTGAATAAGGAGGCCCACTTGCAAAGCCATTGTAGTACCAAAGCTTCTATCCTGTTCTGTGACTGACTACACATCTCCACCACAGATTAGGACAAAGTCTTATATCCAGGACACAGAGTTTCAAAGCAGGGGGGAAAAAAACCCAAACCCCAAACAAAAAACAAAGCCCCAGAAATTTGACTGCATTTGAGACACTCGTATTGAGAAGGGAGGGACTTGCTAGTCAGAGCAAGGTGATGAACAGCATCTAGATTCAAGGGCTGCTCTGTCCCCTAGCCAGTTCTGCTAGAGGTTTGAAGGAGTGTGAAAGTAAAGAGCTGAAGTCCTAGAAACAGTTGTTGTTTGTGTGGTCAGGGTCAAAGAATAAAGCAACCTTAAGGCATAGAAATGAAAAAAAAAACTTTGAGAAGAGGTAGAGACGGGTGCAGGGTCAGTGACTGGGCACAGGGAAGAGTAACATAGTAGCGAAAGGAAGGATTTGACTCTTGGCCATCTGAAATGGCCAGTCCTTGGCACAGGTTCCAAGTTAACAGGTCAGTTTGAGCCAGTTTGTACTTCACCTTTAAAGAAGTTATTAGATTGTAGTTCAGAATATACTAAGCTGAAGCTAGAATCCCCTGTACTAAGGAGAAAACACAGGACATGAAAAGGATCTCCTGGATCATCAAGTTATCACAAGCAACTGCTTTTATCACTCCAATAAAAAGCCATTCCATTTTTGCTGCATGTGTTAATACCATGTATAGCAAGCCTAGCAAGTAGAATTACAGGGTGGGAAAAGGATGAACATTCAGAACTCCTGAGGGAAGTGTCAGATTAGACATTTTACATGTTGGGACATGAGTAAAGTATACCTGACGGCTGGCTGCTGATGACACCTCTGGTATTTACTACTTTCTGCAAGGCTATAAACTCTCATGGGACCATTAGAATAAAAAAAAAATCTTATCCTTAAAGATACAGAGGGCAAGTCTGAAGTATTTTTCACATTTAAACACACTACCGCCCCAATCCCCCACCAACTGTCTGACACCATAATTCAGAAGGGTTTCTTTGTTTTCCCCTCATTGTTCTCCTAGTAAGTATTGGCCAAATGTGGATCATAGCAAAGAATATGAATATAACTGAATTTTCCAGTAATTACACTAAGTTGATGTTCACGCTTGTTTCATTTATTTCTTCCACTATTGAGTTAATATTGCTCCTTGACGGAAAGATACATGTGGCAAGATCTGCCTTTCACATTTGCATATTTAGCAAATACTGCTAAAAATATTTTTAAAGCACTCTTATCTTTTGTCCTAGTAGCAAAGCCTTTAGTATTAAATAAATACTCTTGGAAGGAACTAGCAAGAGAAAAAGAAATTATGGTATTACTCAGAGAAGTTGTAAGCACACCACCAAAAGCCTGCTAGAGAATCTGAAGTCATGAAAGACATGTTGGTGCAATACACATGATCAAAACTGGGGAGGCATCTACCAAAGATCTGGAAGTTGCAGACAAGATGAAGACAGTAATGAGACCTATCACTCTTAACAACTGAGCAAGGTTCTACCACGGCACACACACAGATTACTAAAAAAACCCCTCACTTTCATCAGTTCTTTCTCCATAAACATAAACACACAAACATAACCAATTACAGAAAGTAAGTTCACACCACTTGCATTTGTAGGAGTGTAACATTAACAAAAAAACTGAGCAAAATGAAAATTCAGAGGTGGTCAGAATAAAGAACAGAGAGAACACGAAGAGAATGAGAATCCAGGACTTTTCTAACAAATGTTCTACTGTACTAGCTGAAGTGTTTGTCCATGGTTTAGAAAAAGTAAGTGCATTATTACCAATACATTTCCCCTACTTTAGATCACCTTTCTCTGACAAAGGAAATGTCTCATTTAATGCTCGGTAAAGAAAAGTAGATGTATAGTCAGAAATCACACACCCTAGTTCACAATTTCTAAGTGGAAACTAGCTCAAAATTGTGTTATCAGTAATAGACTATACTGAAATTTTGGGTTACAATTAAATTCTATGGTATGACATTCTACAAATCCTCCCCCAAAAGTGAAATTAGTACGCCACATGGAGGCTTTCAATTCCAGCCTGCAAAAACAGAGTCAGCAAAAGCAGTATCCAGACTGAAAACTTTTGTAGGTCTGTGGGGGCTAGCACATGATCCCTAAAGTTAATAACACTCAGAAAATCTATCTTTTTTTGATAACACTGATATTTGTGAATATTTGGGAAATTCAGTGATTGCCCCAGAAACGCTGCTAGGAAATTCAATACACTTCTTTTTGAAAGATGTACAGAGATGTAAAATAAGAATGAATGTTTTAAGGAATAGATTTTTCAGATATATGTTATTAATGGTGATGCAGACAGCAGTACTTCATCAGAAAAAAAAGAAAAAAGTAATGAGCTTGCATGGATGTTAAGCTTATCAGCTAAGAAAGGTACTACAGTGTTAAGACACAATTTATGTGATAAAACTGTAAAATTGCTATTTATGTGATCACAACTTATGTGATAAAACCGTAAAATTACAGCATAGATGGTTAAAGTGCATATGAGTTTCCCGAGTACCTAGGAACCGTACAAAAATTATTGCGTATGGATTTGGGATAACTGTGAGGTATGTATGAAAGAGATTTACTGCTGAGTTGGAAGACATTAAAAATCCCTCAGATGAAAATTTAAGTTACCTGGCAGCAGTTTACATAAATTTATTTAAAATTAAAGAAAAAAGTATAACCTCAGACCTTTGACTTCATGTTTGACTGGCACATTCATAAGAGTCCTTAATTAAGATCTACACCTCCAACATGATAAAAAAAAAATCTTCTGATTGAAAAACTATAACAAATGCACTGTTTTCTGATAAGATTAATTCCTCCTTCTCTAAACTTCAGTTTTCTATAGTAATCCATCCATTTAAAAGTATTTATAACCGTAGCCATTAAGCTTTAATTTAATTCAAAACTCAGTCCATGCAAATTGAAGGTTTGCCACTTGCAATGACCAACATCCCAGATATAACTGAGAATAACAAGTCAAAACATGTATTGAAGACAATATAACAGCATGTAAGTGTAGCTGATTGGCCCTGTAGGGGAGCGTATAACTCAAAAGAATCCTCCATGTCGCCTATAGGTCTAAGCTGCACTTCTAGAGGTAACATAACTAGGTACTTCTTTTATTCTGGGTCTTTTCAGAAGTGCCAACTGAACACTAAATATTCATTGTTTATGTTACATTGATATTCATTGTATTGACGCTTTTGCAGTGTTTTACTGGTGCAGAATTTTCCTCAGATTGTCTACTGATGGGCAGAGATTTCTCATCTGCTATTTTCCCTCTACAGAAAATTGTATTTAAAGTTGCCTGCAGAAAAGCAATATTACTTATTATATACCTGTAGAAGTTCGAGCTTGCATGTAATCATCAGGTATTCATATTTCACAATGTTCTTCCCCACAGTATACAAAATTAATCCCTGCTTTTATGTTAGTTTAGGATTGAATTGCTTCTGAAACCACTTTTTGTTTGTCGAAACATGTATGAGTGTTGCTATGCTCCAAGCAGAACACTTGTATCAGCTTTCAGTAGTTATTCATGGTCTGCTTACCCATTGAAACCCAGCAGATACTTCAAAAACATGTGCTACAGTAAGTCATTGAATCAAATCACAGAATGAAACTGCATATAATCGTTAGATGTTCTGCCCTAACAGTTCCTAATTTGCTCTTAATCATGGATCAGAAGAAATATGTAAGAGGGAGAAGATAAGATATCTAGGTTCTTCACCATCTAAAGAATGGAAGACTTTAAGCAGATCACAGCTCAACTGCTAAAGAATGAAAGAATACTCCACACACATAGATCTGTACTTTGACTGTCATTCCCTTTTGCATTACTTCAGTCTTAATTATAAATCCATTATAATTTATCTTTTTTATTTTTCCTTCCAACTCATCATTGTACCACCTCCTGTCACACAATATTTTTGTTTTTATTGTCTTAGTTGTTGCTACTCATTTTCTGTTATATCAAGCTGGGGCTCTTTCACACTTTTTCCCAGTGGTAAAGTCAAGAGTAAATACTAAGTGAAATCTACTCATTTGTAACACAGGCAGTGAAGAACTTCTTCTTTCAACCCAGTATGTACTATCTGACACTGAGTTTAATTTTTACTTACCACAAAAATGCAGCGCTCAGTTCTGAGCCAAAGTATTACGCATTTCTTTGTCGTATAAATGGCAACCTTGCCTAGCCAAGCGACTGCCCACACCCACCGATTGCCAATGAAGATATGTACTCAGACATACATAAAGCAATAGTGTCCCCAAGACCCCAAATCTCTACTTCTCTAGACTTATTCCTGTCTTTTATAGCTTCGCAAGTCCCTAGTTACTTTAAGCTCAGACATTTACTTAGCAAATATCTGCAAGGAACAAGCTATACTTTTTAGCTAACAGTGTCAACTACCACTCAAAATCAGGTCTATGGTATTTCCTGACAATATTTTAATTCGAACATCTAATTCTGAAGTAGATTTAAGGTAGTGAAGAACAGGCCGAAGCCAAATTCGTATCTAAACCTGAAAGTCATTGCAAAAATCCTGCACTTTACTCACTGAGTTAAGGCATACTGTTGAATTTGGAAAATAGATTAATCTGTTGAAAATAGATTAGTCAAATGCAATTCTTCATTTTGATAAAATTAATTCCAACAAAACTCTTATGGAAATGAGATTAGAAATTAAGTATTCCACAAGTTCTGTTTTTGTTCATTCTTTTTGAGCTAAAACTGTGGAACAGTACAGGGCAATTTTTACTGTGCCATTAACATTTTCATGAGCTTGTCCTAAATTTCTAGCATATACAAGCTATACTAACTTCCTTACTGTCGCTTCCATGTAAATCTCTTTCAGCCTTCTCAATTTCTAATTTTACCGCTCACATATCCATAGTAATCTCTCAAAAACATATTAAGAAATGCCATTTCTGTGGTATATGTGCAATGCCAGGTACACATAGAGGGGTTCCTCCTTGAATTAATAGCAAGAGTGGGGAACATACCATGCAAGGTAAGTGTGGATAGGATGCAAATGAAGTAAACAGGCACATTGGCTAAGTCCTGTATGCCATGAAAAAAACAAGCACATGGTTGCAACCTTATATATGGACAACCTGTGTTCCTCCATTTTTTAACGTCAACAGCTGTGAACAAGCAGCTCTAGACTTGCTTGATAGCAGTTCCATACTCATAAGCAGCCGTATGTACAATAGAATTAGTCCAGCTGCTAAACTAAGTAGAAAACAGGTGGTTTATTGTGAGCAAGTCTGACTCCATGATCTAGTTAAGTTTTTTAACATAAGTGAAGATTTAACATGTTATCACCTTAGCATTCTTCTCAGAATAATCACCATTCACAATTTTATAAAAGGGGGAACTGCAGTAACACGATCTGCAAATCAGGAAAAACTATGTGCAATTCTGATGGTTTTACAATATTCCTAGGGCCAATCTTTTTTCCCAGCCGAACAATACAACCTTGAGCTGTGGATCCACAGATCTGAAACCTGCAGCTGCTCCAAGATACATTGGCTGAAGGAGCCATAAGCTTAAAAAATTAAGCATGCACACTTTGGGAAATGCCACAACAGTGGCTGCTCCTGCAATCTGTCCTTGTCTCTGACCACACACACCTTCCACGACAGTCTCTAAATTATACTTTATTTTCCGCAGATATGGTGTATATCTCACATAGTGACTTAGGTCATGTCTTACAGGAGGCTAATTTTGTACAGAAGATATTACAAGCCTCTTTTTATTACAGAATGTGGTGGAAGATCAGTTAAAGGTCTGCTACTATGGGCTTAAGGGAAGAAGCATAAAATCAGAGTTCAAATGACTGTAGGGAGACAATAACATATATACAAGGATGGGAGCAATAGCACAGGAGTATGAAATCCAGAAGACATTAAAGGAGGAGCCAGGAGAACAGCAAGTACTCCACTGAGGTGTCTAAAAATCTAAAGTCATAGATTCTTCCACCCACAGGAATTTTTTTCCTGTCAAAGAGTAAAAATTCTGAATGGGGTAAAGATAAGCTGCAGGTGGAAAATGCATTCACAACTTCACAAATCACAAAAGAAATGAGAAAGTGAAATTATAGTCTCAGATTGGCAGCTCCTCAGTAGGATAAATATAGTTACATGATTTTACGAAGCAGTGATGATACCCACACCATTTTTCCCCAACAAATTTCTCATAACAGATTCCTCATTTGTTGGGTGCCCAGCCACCCTACCTGGGCTATAGGTACAGTCATTCTAGACAAAGTGTTTACTTTCCTGATGTGATTTTAAATTTTTCTGTTCAATTAAAGGGCTAGATATCTTTTTGGCTGTAATAAAATATTGCTCATAGATAATTACTCCCAACCCTTCCCTCTCAACTCCTGAAAAGGAAATTTTTTGTAAACTTTTAATTCTCACTTTTTGCCTTTAAGAAAGAACTGTGTTTTCTTCTGTTTACCCTATTCCCTTAATTTCCTTACAGCTAGGATTGATTAAACACATAATAACTAAACCTTCTCTTGAAAGGCAATTTGCAATGACTATGTTGCCATGCATTTCAGATTATATTTTTAAAATAACTGTTTCCTCAAGGGTATTACCTAACCTCTAATACCACCAAACATTTAAAGGTTTGTATTTAAGAATCCAATTTGATACACAAAAATAACTCTGTTTATTACAGACCCACTCTTCACATTAACTGTTCAAACTCCCCTTTAATGTACACTCCTCACTCTCTGATCCTGAAGTTATTTTTTAACATCAGTGGTTCTGATGAAATATCAGAGTCAATAAGACTTCCCAAAGTCTTTTAACTATTTCAGCAGAACTATCTCAGGCACTTCATTAACTACTGTCGTGGTTCAAGCCCAGCCGG
>NW_009944800.1:0-19624 GCF_000696875.1 Nestor notabilis
AAATGACTGCTGTAGCTGAACCCAGGGCAGTCAGTTAGTCCAAACTGAAAATTACAAAGAAGCTGTCTGCAATCAATATTTTTTTCTTTTTTAATACTCTTTTCCTGGTGGGGGAGAGTGAGTACAGATTTTGCATACTGCTACATATCTAAATGTATCTCTGTATGACAAAGTTTTGACATGCTGTCCATAGCATTATAGGGTAAAACGTAGCATTTCTTTTCTGTAAACAAGTAGATATCTCAGTAAACTTTTTTTTGTTTGTTTGTTTAGTTGGTAGTGAATTTAACCTTCATGAAGCAATACTGATGTTTTCTATCTATTTGATAAAGTCTGATGGGAGAAGGAGACACTTGGTAATTCACAAAACTGCCTGAAAACTTACTAAGATGTTGAATTATGCAGAATTATGGATCCAGCTATGAGAATTGAGATGGGGAAGGTGTCAACCTTCCTGACAGGCTATAGAAATAAACTGAACAATGTAGCTTAGCTGATTGGTAAACACACAAGTGTTTGTTTAGTTTAGGTTGGGATAGATTTTCGTTTGGAGAAAACTTAACAGGGCTTTGAAGTGTTAAAACTACTGTGATGCCTCAACATTTCACAAAGCCCCCATGCTGTCTTAGTCCATGCCAGACAGCTTGTGAATGCTGGTCACAGGAGTCTTTTTCCATATTACCTGAGTTTCCATTCAAAATGAAAATCTAACTACAGGAATTTTCATACAGGATATTAAATGCATGAGGTTTTTTTGTTCCCTTGGTGTTATCTACTACTAAAGAATGTTTATACATTTTGGGGATGCCTGGGTGAAACCCTGATCTACTTAAACAGTAGTCAGCACCTGCTAATGATCATCTAAACATTTAAATTAACAATTCTTTTTACCACTTCTTCCTGTGAAGAGAACTTGTTCTCATCTAGTAGATAGGATTTGTCTTTCTTTTTATGGCTGGTTTGTTGTTATTTTTTTTAGTGTCAATCTGCAAGTACATGAATATATATGTATTTTGTATAACCCTATACGGCTATAAACCTTCAAACCTTAATCATCCTTACAAAATAGCTAAGTGATCAATAGCTGTGAGCTACAGCAGTGCCATTAACTAGTTGCACTAAAACTTGATCAACTTTCTTTTTAAAAGGATGCATTTTATTGTTTCAGGTTTCAGTAATGTTTGTTTAAGACAGAGTATGTGTTTTGTTCCCTTGCAGCCTGTTGAGAAACATTGTAGAAAACCTTTTTTTGTGTGTGCAAGTATGGCAGCTGCTGGCAGCCAGTTGCAATAAAATTAGTATTCTAGTTGAAATCTGGCAACTGGAAGTCCCTTGACAGTATTTTCCAGCTACGGACTTCGTAGCTTATCCTCCCATGCATTGTGAGAGAAGAAACATCACTCTCACTTTCATATAGCTGCTGTGTTAAAAGCCAGAAGTATTTCACCCAGCACTGAAATCTAGCAGAGTTCATCACTCTTACTGAGCTGCCTCTTGCTGAACCTCCATTAAAGTACCTGGGATTGCACAGGCTGCAGGATCAAGCATGGATATGTTACCTGGATGTATGAAGACCACTGTGCTTAAATCAGTTACAGCTAGTACTGGATGCGTATAACTAATTAACTAATCAAAACCAAATGGGAAAAAAAAAAGAAAGTAGGGATTGTAAAGACTCGAAAAGCCTTCTGAATCCCTTTAAGTTTAGAATTTGATCACTGAGTCAATGAAGCAAGGTTTTATACACTCCCTGTTAGAAAGCTCTAAAACTCTATGCAGGTCTAATTAATTCCTCATAGTGAATTATTATTTGGTGGAAAAAAACATAAAATGATCTCACAAAAGTAAGTGACCCACTCACTTATTCTTGCTTCAAGTGTGTGTAGTATCTTATGAAGGCTAAGGTTTTGAATTTTTTTCTCTTTTGAGTTTTCAAAATGATATACATATGCCATTAATCCCCTCCCTGTCATCCCCCTGCCCTTTCCCAAGAATATATATATATATATATGTTTGGTATTTTTTTCTTTGGCAAAATGACAAGAATACATCGGACGGGGTGAACTAAAGCTTTCCATCCATCTGTTTGCTTTCTGGTGAGTAATCTGCTCTGATTTCATTCATGACAAGGGCTCATCTTCTAGTATTCTAGAAATATACTTGTTAATTACTTTACCTACACTGGTGAATGGTATCTGACTAAGTCAGTGGTACAAATTAATCTAACAAATGTCTTCAAATACATACTGGTTTTGTAAATAGTTCATTCAGAGACTATGCAAGGTCAACTCCAATGTAATACATGGCTAAAGCTAATTAACAAAATATAAACATGCCAAAATAGCAAATAGTAAGCAACCATTTTGAGCATCTGCTGGTTTTTTTTTGAATGAAAGATGATGAAAATACAAGATGAAAACAAGCATAAGAAAAAAAAATGGATTTTTAAGAGACAGAAAACAATTCTGTTTTGTGTATGCTGATCTATACATCAGACACATGTTCCATATAGATGTAGACTGCTAGAGAAGAATAAAGTGCCCTTGTTGCACTTCTGAAGTGCAGAATCTTTGACACATAGATAAATACTTTCTGCCTCAACCGACTTTTGGGTTGAAAAAGATAGCAGGAGAAACTCAATTGTTTACTATGGTAAAAAAGCCAATCCTTGTATGTTTCCTGAGTTACAGAGGCTCACTGTGCATAAGTATTGAACTCCTGTGCTCAGGAGATTTCAGCATGTTCCAAAGTACTTATAAGGGATGAAGTCCAGAGTATAGTTATTTAATGCTGAAGGAAATGCATAAACCTAGGCTTCTTAATACTTTTTATGATGTTAAATGTTTTTTCTGTTCTAAATTCTTCTTGAGAAATTGTCAAATCTCCTATAATTTCTAAGAAACTTCTGTAGTATATCAGCAAAAGAACTCGTAGAGGAGCTGAGAGTTTGAAATAAAAATAACGCAATGCAGATTTTAAATTTGGCTTTGTAGTTCTGATCAGTATTGTTAAAAATGTACAAAATGTTGGGTTTTTTTCCCCACATCATTCTGTAGAATATCTAAAAGATTAAAGAGGTTGGAAAATAAGCTTTCAAATTAAGTAGTTAAAGGAACACATAACAGAAAAAGTTCTAATGACTTAAGCTTAACAATCTTATGAAATCCAGTAAAAACAATAGATCAGATGTTATTAAATGTTATGTTATAATGCTAAATACTTTGTTCCAATGGGAAACTATTTGGGTAGCTCTGAAACTATGACTACCAAAGAAGCTAGAGATATCCTTGGCAGTTTCTGAATTCTTTTGATGATGGTAAACTGTATATGTAAAACACATGAGAACAAAACTAGGTTGCCAGCAGAAGGTACATTAAACCTCCTTAACCCTGCGTCTCTCACTGATGGTTGCTGGCATGGCTAGAGATGCCCAATCAGCCAGGGCTATTCAGGCACTCAGATAGGATAGAAATAGTGATGATGGAAATTATTATATTCCATTATGAATTGTATCTTACAAAACCAATCCTTGAAATCAGTTGCAACTGGGGTTGATTCCTTGCTAAGGCAATCACCTAGGAGGTTTTCTATCAGGCCCAGAGATCGTCAACTTAATAAACTTAGACTTTTTGAAACAATTTTTCTGCTAGTTAGAAATACACATAGGGATCAGTACTCTCTCAGGATCTTCAAGTATGTCTGATTTAAGAATAAATCGTAGCAACTGTGTTCTCTCTACCTCAGTCTAGCAACCCCCTCACCCTGTCCTGTGTGTGTATACGCACACACATATGTATGTATGCAATGTGTACATATGTGTATGTATTCTCTCAATATATGATATATACGTTGTATATATACAATGAACTGAATGTCAGTAAAGTAAGCAGAAGGAAAGGGGGAAGGTAGCTGAGCCTAGGGTGTTTGAAAAGGTGGTATTATTAAAAAATAAATATATATACATATACATATGTATAGGTCTGTTGAGCTTGTGTTGCTGAAAGAGTACATAATGGGGAAAAAAAAAAGAGGACACAAAATGTAAATCAAGGGCCATCTTTAAGGAAGTAATTCAAGAAAAAGTAATATATAACTAACAAAAGATGCAAACATCTACTTTATTATCCAGTACATAAGAGGAAGGGAAGCAGCAGCATATTCAAATAAAACATTTTTGTTTGATATCAGTCTAAAAGAAAAACATTTCACAATGTTTCACAGTAAAGAATTTAAAATGTTGGGGTTGATAATAGGCCTCATACAGGCATGGGTGCGCTCTAAAAAAAATAGTGTTAAAAGAAAGAATTTTTTTTTGCTGCCTCTTACAGAAAGCTGGTATGTACTATTTCAGTTTCCACTGAGGCTCAGTAAACTACCCGGTTTCATGACTTTTCTCAGTATGTCCATAACCTTTTGCCCATAAAGACCTCAATGAAAACTCTTTTCTGAATGTCTGTAAGAATTACCTTAAGGTAAAAATATTTCTTATACATGAAGAAGAATGTGGTTAATTCCATCCCTCTTTCATCCCCATATTTTAAAATCTGTTCAAGTAATACTTACCTTTTAAGAGCAAGCACCTCTTATTGCACCACACATTGTTCCATCGCTTTGGTGCCAGTGGTATGTGACCACCTTTACAAAGCACTGAATATATAATACAGTCCTGTTATTCACACAATTGCTTTCAATGAGCTGGCTCTGAGCCAATATATCAGTGTGTCTGTGCAGTGTCTCTGTGGTGTATATGATGACATAATTGTTTCTTGACTAATAAGCTATAATCACATGGTTATAGTGAACCACATGGGCTATGGAAATCTAATTAACAAGCTAAGTGGTCATTTTGACCATGAATTGAAAATGCCACCATACAGATACCAAAGATCTGAAATACATGGTAGTGACATGCTCTCCACCTTGAACAGTGAAAAGTGCATGCTGCTGATAGATGAAAGTGCTTCTGGGAGACTGTTACAGAAGAGCAATATAGGATTAATACTGTATGTCTCTTTAGCAAAGAAGCAATTTGTCAGTGACTGTGACAAGATAAACTCAAATTTTGTAACTGTTTTCATGTTATTCACGGCAAATGAGTAAGTTAAGCAAAATAAAGAAAAAAGCTATTTTAAAATGTGACAGGCATCATGAAATACTGAATTGCTATCAGTGTGACTCCTATGTATATGCAATTTAGGCCTGCTAAGTTATTGGAGACTCTTGGATTGTATAAGCTTATTCAAGCTTTATGAATAATACAAAAGTGAAGATGCAGCTGGATATTTAAGATGCATTATTCTTTTTTTTTTTTTTTAACTTAAAGCTTTTGTTTCACTTAACAGTACACAAGAACTACATTTTCTTGTACCTTCTTGGTGTTTTATAAGAGATTAGCACTGATTATTAAGAGATGCACACCAATTGCTTTTTCTTGCATATTTGTTAACTTCTGAACAAATATTGGCGATGTTTAATTAGAACATGAATAACGCTTCTTTTATTTATTTTTTTTTAAGACACTGCATTCAAAACTACTATGTTGCTTTTGAAGCTAGTTCTTTTAATTGGCAAACAGAAAAAAATCAGGTTGCCTGCCCATTGTGGAAGTCCAAGCTGAAAGCAAAGAACAAACGTTGGAGATTGCGTCACTTTCTGGATCTAAGAATGTGATGAATCCTAACCATTAAGTATGCTGTCTAACAGCCTGCACAGAATCTTTCTGCAGTTTCTAACAAGGGACACAGGGCAGAAAGGATGCCCCAGTGGGCATTGCCTGGTTTTGTGCCAAATCAGCTGCTCTTGTAGAGAGAAGTGGTACAGAGTGGCATACTCTGCAGAAAGTTTACCTATAAGACTGCACACAAAGGAGAAGACTATTTTTTGTCTTGGTCTCCCCAGAGAGGTGTGATAGCTAGAAACTGAGTTTCCTATCACAGGGGAACTTAAACAAGTCTTCATTTATATTTCCAATTGAAAAATAAAGTCTGTTTCTTTGTTTTAATTTAAAGGGAGGGGGAGAAAAACTGAGTGAACAGTCTGGGGCATCATTTCTATGTGTCATGCTCTTTGAACAGAGTATCTTCCTCAGAAGCTAGGGACCTTAAAATACTCTGCTGCTTCTCCAACCACAGAAGACCTTTGACAGTGGTATAATTCAATGGGATTTTGCTATACATAGAGAAATGGAAGTGTAAGGAACCCCAACAGAATTCTTATTCTGACATTTTTGACAAAATTTGGTTGGAAAAGTTTTTTCAGTAGTGTTACAGTTTTGAGGTTTCTATAACTAGATTTAACTTTGTGGAAACTCCTTAGTTTGTTCTATAACCTACTCATGCTAGCACTAATAAATACCATGATATCTGGACATTTGACACCATGAAGCTCCTTACCTGCTTGCCTGCACTGTGAATCTCTGACCTAACTCCGCTTCTTTTAATTTCTTGATAAAGATCTGATATGACAGGTTTTCATTTTACACTCTTTATCACCATCAGATCATTCTGCTACCATAGCAATTATTCTGCTATAACAACTAGTAAGCCAGAATAAATATTTAATTGCAAACACACACAACATGAGACCTTAATGTAGTTCCATCAAGAAGTCACTGTATGGCAAAACACTGTTGTATGCTTTAGTTAAACACAGGTTTATGGGTCAGTGAAGAAAGCAGTTGACAATAAGAATTGCAGAAGTACTCTACAGAATATTTTTAAGAGGGGTTTTAGTGGGTGGCTTTTGAGGACAGTTTATAGTTCTGAAAAATCTTGGCTTCTTCATCAACGTGGGTGGTGACCTAACTATTCTCCACATAGAGTTCGATACTAGGCAATTTTACCACCCTGTCACCCTGTTTCTTGAAAGTTTTCTGAAGTGTTGCACCCTTGATGTCTTTCTTACACATGGGCCTGAATTATTGAGTATTCATATGTTTTTACCTAGTATAGAAGTTCATTATCATTAGCAGTGACTATGTTTGGTTACTTAAACACCTTATAAACAAAATATGTCTGCTGTTTCTCTGATGTGCAATGTTAAAGCTAGAAGTGGATGTCCATCTATATGACAATGGAAAGAATCCACAGGAATCCATGAGACCAAAATGTTCCTGTTATTCAGTTGAAAATCACTAAATTTGGCAAACATTACAGAGTTCCTTTTGCTACAAAAAAATAAAAGTTCTTCAAAACACGGGAGACATTTTATTTCATACTTAGCTTCCTACTCAGCAGCAATGATTGTGATTGTTATTATCACCAGTTATATCAGTTATTAGTATGGAACACATTTGTAAATTGCCCTCTGGAAGGTAAAATTTTTTCTGCTAAATCAGTGATGAATATTTTGAGGAATGATAAATGAAGGCTTTTATGTATGAAGGAAAAACCTTCAAATATCTAAATCTTAACTGATGAAATCTAGGCTTAATATGTTTGTTTATACTTGATTTCTCTCATCCTGCTTAATATCTCAATATCTTTTCAGCACACAGCATGACAGATGCTCTTAAATGTTTCTCTCTGTGATCAATAAAGAGGAATTAAAAGCATACAAGTCCCTGTAAATGAAAGCTCTTTTAAATTTTATGCTAAATTCTTTAATAATTCTTCCTGAAGAACCTAATAGGATAAGTTAGTCTCTAAAGGGACCATGCAGAGAAACTCTGTGAAAGGGCCAGTTTTTGCAAGGTGGAAACATTGATGGTGGAGTTTTTGCAAGTATATGCTACCATTAAAATAGCTGGACATGACTCTAGCTATCTCCAAGAGGCCAACAGTTCAACATGGTATGTTTTCCAAGTCAGAGAAGAGGTATGTCTAGTTTGAAATCATTAAACGCCTCAGTTGTCTTTTAGATTACTTATTCCTTAGTTTAGTCTTAAACTGGTGTTCTAATTTTACACATAATTAGTTTGCAACAATGTGAAACCTTGTTGATTTTATTTTCTTCATAGATCAAGGACTGAAACATCTGCCGAACAGAAGTTTCTTCTTTTTAATACCATAACTGATGGAGAAAAAACCTGCTATCCATCTTGGACACATTAGAAATAAACTTTCAAGTATTTGCCCCCTGGAGGGCTTTTAAAAGTCTGGTCTTGCACATCTGCCAGCCTCATAGCTCTGTCTCTGTTTCTTGTTCTTGTTCTACTCTCCTGTTGTAGTGCCGGCCTCTCTCTCCCTTCACACTCCTACACCTCTCCTTCTCCTTCTCCTTCTCCTCCTTCTCCAGTAACTGCTTTCCAGATATGCTTGCTTAACGCCTCATATAGAAAGTGCTGTGTTTTTCCTGCAGTGAAATCTGTATAATCCCAGAATCAGACAGCTCTTGTCTCTGTTGGTAAGCTATACATAGATTTTAATAAATCAGAACATACAAAAGATGCACCATAAGTGATGAACAAGAGTGCATCACTATTAATATATAGTAAGGATTCCTTTAAGAAGTGTGAGAAACATTAATGAGAAAAAGACTTGTCACTAGGAAGAACACCACTCAGCTTTGTAAGAAATGGGACTTACACAGTTATTTCTTGTTACAGAATCTCTACATAGGGGAGTATACTACTTCTGCTTCAAACACATACTGATTTGGCAATGTATTTGTCCCAAAAGAGGTAACCTGAGAAATCTCTACTAAGCTAGGCAGCTGTAAAACTGCAGAATGTGGTAAGGAAAGCTGAAAACTGTTTTGACTTAATCCTTGGGTTGAATTTATATAGCTTCAGAGAATATTGCTGCCCTGTTGCACACTGTAAGTCAGCTATTTAAGCTAGAACCTGCAGTAGCTGTCACATAAAATATGTTGTCTGAATCATTGTTAATTCTTTGAACAAAATAATCTACCTGCAAAGCCCTATGTAAGACAGCTGTAACTCTGCAATGGACCGTATTTATTCTTATGTTATTTTGAGTATGAAAATTACTGGGTTTATTAGCTGTCTCTTCTTTTAACAGATCAGAAGCCTTTGGCATCAGTTTATTCTTTATACGGGTCAGCATTTTTACACCTAGTTTTATTCCTACAAGGATAAGAATAATATGGACTGTGTAATTGCATAGGACTTTAATCATCTCATTACAATTAATGGGATGTGACTTATTACCTTGACAAGCAGGTTGTTTGTCTCATCGTCTTCTGCAAACACCCCCATCACTTTACTTTCTAGTTAATATTTCAGCTGTTAGAAGTAGCATAGCTGAGGCTTTTCTATGTGTGCTCTTAACAAAATGAACAGATTCTCCTTTGATGATATCTATTTGATATACTTATCCTTTGTCCTCCCTAACTCCACCTCAGTTCAAGTATGTGAATTTGTGTTTCTTTGATCTGACCATGTGCTTGCAGACTGGCAATTCCTCTTTGGTATTCCTATCTGATTTTTTTTTTTTTTTTTAGTTTGCCTTCTTCTTTCCCTTAAGCTGTTGGAATAACAACTTCTGAGAATCCCATTCTTCATGTGCTTGGTTTTGTCACTTCCTAAAATTCATTATTCTCATATCAGTTTATTTCTCTGCAGATTACCTGACCAAGACTCTTTTTCAGAAGTCCATAGGCCCAAGATTGTGACTCCTTTCATCATCATTTCTCTTTGCCCTTTATTCCCCACCTGTCCATTACCCAACACTTCCTTCACTGTGGCCACATCTGTTACTTATCTGGAGCTCTTGAAAATAATTTTGTCTAAAAGCATGAGTTTCAAGATCTGTTTGGTTTTCCTGGAAAATGTATTACATCCTTGGGTTGAATTTAGATAGCTTCAGAGAATATTGCTTCCCTGTTGCACACTCTGTAAGTCATCTTTGTAAGCTGAAACCTGCAGTAGCTCTCATAAAGGACTTTATTTTGTTTATTTGATATAAACAAAAAAAAATAAATCTGAATTCTACCTTTAACCCACATCCCTGGCATCAGTGTAAGATTATCAAGGTCTAGTCAGGCTGCTTCTTCAGTATCTGAGGCCAGGTACACAGGGAGTAATCAAAACAAAGGCTGCAACATAGTTCCCCCAAAACAGGTAACCTGAGAAATCTCTCTTTTACTATGCTATGCAGCTGTCAAACTCCAGAATGTGGTAAGGAAAGCTGAAAACTGGTTTGCTCTTAAGTTTCTTACACCAACAATTACTGTGATAGCTGTGCGCCACATTGGAAAAGAAAGAAAAATGTCTAACAAGAATACATTATATTGCTTTATGCCTGCCTTCACTAATACCACAGAAACAGAAGATGTCAAAGTGCTTTGCTCATTCTGCCATGGCACAGAGGTCTCTGGTACAAGTCCTGTCCACTGAAATTTTGTCCAAAGACTTAAGAGATTTGGTCTAGATGTTAGCTAGAATTGCCCCAGATTTGTTGTTAAAATGGAACCAGGAAGAAATGCGTATTCCACTTCAAGATTTCACATTCTCGGCAACCTTTATTTTGACCCTCTGAACTTCTAGATAATCTGAAAGTCCTGTGATGAAAAGTCATCCCTAGGCAGTATTCCAGCTCATTCTTCAACTCTGATGTATCAGCTGTACCTCTCTTGCCACAAATTATGTAACGGACATAAACTCAAGCAGCAGTTGATTTGTCTTTGGGACCCACAAGGTCTGTGTCAACATAATCTTATCAATAAAAAGAATGATAAATGTGTCCATAAGGTGGCTTTAGCCTTAGTTTGTAGCAGTGCTACTCAAATATTGAGTGAATAGCAAAGACAGAATTTGCCAAATTCACATTTCACTGGCTTGCATAGCTGTATCTTTACTGCTGGACTGAAAATGTATTTTCACTGTGTTGTAATCAGTGGAAAACTGAAGAAGAAAGATCTTGATACGCATGCCCTCACTTAGAGTTCAGGGCCACGTGTATTAAAAGAATACAGTGAATAAGGATGCGCTTTTTTATGATCTAAGAAAAAAAGAGTTCTTTAAAGTCTATGCTTAGATCTCGTCATAACGCGAATCCATCTTAAAAGCCATTTTATTACACTGTGGGGTTTGTTGTTTTCTTGTTGGTTTTGTTGGTTTGTTTGTTTTTTTTTTTTTTTAGTAGCTTACTCTCTCCATTTATCATTCAGGAACCTTTGGAGGGTGAGGAGCTGCTTATAAAAGTGTAACCCATGGGTGCTATTCCACTATCTGGGTCAGCACCACAGGTTCCCTGTGGGAATGCAGTCTAGGGTTTGATTTTTTTTTTCACCCAGATGTTGTTTTACACTCCAGGGCATGTACTGTGATGCTACTTGTAGTTGTTAGTTTCTTTTAATGTTAGAGATTCTGCCTAGGTTTGAATGCCTGTCCTATTCTGTCAAACTGAACTTTGCTATACTGACTTGACCTTTTTTAGATTTCTGGTGTTACTCCCAGGTCCATGCAATTGTAAAGAACAGAGATGGTTGTCCAAATCACAGAATACTGAAAAGGTCAAAGTAGCAATGCAGACTTCACTGTTTCTCCAGGTATAAGTATTCACATAATTGTCATGACTAGACTTGAAATAAGCCTGGAAAATGGTCTACGTGATCTCTTGTTTTTGATGGTGAAAGTGATGAAAATGCTAAGTGGTAAGAATGATGTTATTCTGCAGAGGTTCTTAAGATTTTGATCAAAATTTTTAACTCTTGCCATGGCAAACTAAAGTTTAAAGCAATGTTTTACTATAGATATTTTGTTCTTTTATCTAGGTTTCCCACAGCTGAACCATGGTTTCCCAGGTGATGGTTATGTCTTGGAGTCTGTCTTGTGTAAGATCTGTCAAAAGAATTTTATTCTTTTTCAATCTACCATGCTACCATAAAGTTATAGTGTTTGTGTTTGTGTTTTGATGATTTGTGTTTTTTTAAGTTTTCATTATTAAAAAAAATCTATAATCCTGCAGCTGTATGTGTGAGTACTGACTAGTATACAGGTAGTAGAATCATTATTTCACATATTTGGCACTTTAGCACGCCATGATCTCATATATAATGGTATATAACCATCAATCACCACATGAATTGTATCAGGTGAATTGTATCAGATGTTTGTTATGCAATGACAACCTAAAGCAGACCTTACCATATGTAATATTCATAGACTTCAGCTGAAGCAGGCAAGGCAAAAGTCCTCTGATTGCTACACAATTCTTATCACTGCTAAAGCAAATAAAAACTGGCTCTGGCCAAGATAAACTTCCTCAGTTTCTGCAGCTTCATACTGTCAGGTTAGCATGAGCCTGTGAACTTTTGCAGAGAATGGTGAAAGTTGTACCTGTGGGCTACAGTAAATATTAGCAGATTTTTAAGAAACAAAAGATGCATAATTCCATCTGAACCTTCACCAGAAGAAAGAAGATAAGCCATGGGCAGGGATTCCTCACCTTAAACCATGTTGCCCAAGGCTCTGTCCAACCTGGCCTTGAACACTGCCACTTCTCTGGGCAACCTGGTTCAGTGCCTCAGCACCCTCACAGTAAAGAACTTCTTCCTTATATCTAACCTGAACTTGCCCTGTTTAAGTTTAAACCCATTAACTCTTGTCCTATCACTACAAGCAGTTGGATACTTCATAGTGTGTAGAATTCCAGAATGTTTGACATGTCTCATGTTTTTTTGAACCAATAAAAGAGACTTATGCAAGGAGTATATAACTCAGTTCTGTGCAAGTGAAAGTTAAATAACTGAATTTTCCATTAATATATTTTGGATACTTAGACTTTTAAAGCTGGTTTGGTTTTTTTTTGGGAGGGGGGGGATGAAGTGAATAAAAGAACAACAGTGAAAAAAAAAGAAAAAAACAACCCATGCTATTGTTTTATTTTGAACAGAAAAAGTGCAAAACTATTTAGCAACATGCATATGACATTTTTTTTGCCAATACACAACTACACAAGGTAATGTGTAAAATACTGTTTTCAGACAAGTTTCAGGAGTTAAGTGTTTTTCAGGTTTATGCTAGAACAGGTGACTTGCACTGTGAAGGAAAAGGAAGTGGCAGAGAAATTAATTTTCTACATTTGTTCTTTTGGAATGGGTGATAACTTCCTGTACTTCAGCAGTGGTTGGAATTTTTAACATACATGAAAGGTATTGGTAACAATAAAATTACTTCTGCCTATGACTTTTCTAGATGTGTAGGCTACACTATGGCTCAGATCTTGAAAGTATTAGAAAATTTTTTTACTTCTTGATTTTTAATATAAACACTTATTTCCCTGTAATTCTTGTCATAAATTGTTTGTATCACAGGAATTCCAAAATAATCTGTCCTTTTCCCTTTACCTTCGAGTCTGTTTCACATCTACCTTAATTCCCAAGTGGGGGAAAAATCACTTTATCTGATCATTTTTTTCCCCTACATAATAGAATTAGAATGGTGTTTTGCAAGAATTATACAAGTGAAAAACTATGAAGATACTGAGACAATCCAAAGGAACAAGCAAACAAAAACTTTCAAGAAATTGCTAGACACATCAGCATTTTGATTGTGAAAGTTTTCATGGTGAAATGAAAGAAGCTTAACTTCAGAGAGAGTTACTTTCAAACTATACCACTGAGACTTTCAGAGCAATATACATTGGGATTTCTGAGACAAAGTTGGGAAAAAGAATATTTAAGATTGAATGGGATTATTTTTTATTACTTATCTTAATTTTACATAGTAATTTTGTAGGAATTCGAATTATCTCCATTTTGCTATGACCTTACCTAACTTCTTCAATTAGCTACAGAACTAGACAGGGTATTATCAAATGAAACCCTGCTCTACTGGAAAACAACCATTTCTTTAAACCCCTCTTGGAAATCCTTCACTGGAAATATATCTTGTTTCTTGTGTTGTAGTATCTCCTGATTTTCTTAGGTAAGTGAGGTGGTGCTTTAACAGAACATAATTTGTCTTCTGTACCCAAACTCTTTTATATATAGAATACGTCTCAAGTTGTAAAACACTGTAAAAATTTCTGATGCTCTATAAATGATTAATAGCAATAATACAGCTGAGTAAATAAAGATGACTTTTTTGAGGCTGGAAAATGCTGCTGCTTTATTAAAGAACAAAATTAAAAATAAACATTCTGGTGTAACTGCACTGACTTTGGAGACAGTTTGCATGAAGGTCACCAATGTTTGTCTGCCTTGACATTTTGAAGAACAGTTCACTTCATTCTCATTCTCTTTATGCTTGTTTCAACATGGTCATCTGTTCTGCTATCCTTTTTACAAGCCTTGTATAAATAGGACTTTCATTCCTGGCAGATCATTGGCTTTAAAGTAAAGTAGGGAGAGATGTGAGTAAAAGAGAAATTAAAAAACATTGGAAACAAGGTCGGAATGAACTCCCTGTATTATAGTAGTTATTACTAAGTCACAAAGGTTTTTGTCTTTTACAGCAACCTTCCCTTTCTCTATAAGGGTCCAGCACTCTTATTTGCTAGTTTCTGCCTCTTTAAGCCTCTGTGATGATAATTCTCAGATGGATTTAAGGTTAGAAGATCTCTGGCTTCAAAAGCCATCTCATAGAATAATAGAATCATTTAGGTTAAAACCTTTCATATCCAACCATTAACCTAGCACTGCCAAGTCCACCACTAAACCATGGCCCTGAATGCCACATCTACACATCTTTAAAATACCTCCAAAGACTCCTTCACTTCCCTGGGAAGCCTGTTCTAATACCTGATTACCCTCTCTGTGAAGAAATTTTTCCTAACATCCAATCTAAACCTCCCCTGGTGCTACTTGGGGCTATTTCTCTTGACCTGTCATTTGTTACTTGGTAGAAGAAATGGACACCCATCTTGCTACAACCTCCTTTCAGGTAGTTGTAGAGAGCCATAAGGTCTCCCCTGAACCTCCTTTTCTCCAGACTAAATAGCCCCAGTTGCCTCAGCTGCTCCTTGTAAGATTGGTGCTCTAGACCCTTCATCAGCTTCATTGGTCTTCATTGGACCCACTCCAGCACCTCAATGTCTCTCTTGTAGTGAGAAGCCCAAAACTGAACACAGTCTTTGAGGCGTGACTTCACAAATGCAGAGTACAGGGGGACAATCACTTCCCTAGTCCTGCTGGCTATGTTATTTCTGATAGAGGCCAGGATGCTGTTGGCCTTCTTGGCTGCCTGGGCACAAGCTGGCTTCTGTTCAGCTGGACGTCCATCAGCACTCCCAGGTCCTTTTCCACCGAGCAGCTTTCCAGCCACTCTTCCTGTAATGTTGCATGGGGTTGTTGTGGCTCAAGTGCAGGACCTGGCACTGAGCCTGGCTGAACTTCTTACCATTCACCATAGCCCATCAATCTACCCTGTTCAGATCCCTTTGCAGAGCCTTTCTACCCTCAAACAGATCAACACTCATAGCCAACTCATCTGCAAACTTACTAAGCATGCCCTCGATCCCCTGGTCCAGATCATTGATTAAGAAATTGAACAGAACTGGCCCCAGTATTGAGCCGTGGGGAACACCACTTGGGACTGGCTGCCAACTGGATTTAATTCCATTCCCCACCACTCCTTGGGTGCAGCCATCCAGACAGTTTTTTTTCTTAGCAAAGAATACCCCCCAAAAAGTGATTAGCAGCCAGCTCATCTAGGTGACAGTCCTGGTTTTGGTAAAAGGCAAATAACAGCAATTGCTGGAAAGTGCATCATAAAGGAAATTAACATGTAAGAACAGGAATATATTTTGGATTATTTTTTTTTCCAAGCATGTTATAATATGTGTGTGCTATTCCAAGGTCTGTGCAGACAGTAAAGATTAGTAGATCCCATAGTGTGCTGGAAAAGTCAAATTATTATGGACTAATGATCAAACTAAATTACTATTTAGGCAGAAATATATGGGCATATGAGTGATGATATTTCTCATTTCCTTGTAATGAAGTTATCTGATACTATACATGGTTGTTTCAGTAACAACTGCCTAGCATTTCATTCATATAAGCCTTACTGTAAAGAAGCAAACAATTCCAGCATTCCCTCAGGTCAGAACTTCTTGAAAATGTAGTGTGCTGTTCTTGCTTTTTTTCTGTTTCCCAGCCAGACTTAACCATACAAAATTAACAAAAATATCAAATGCTTGAAACCGAGTTACTTGCATCTGCTTTATCAGTTCAGTTATTCTCTCAGCTGCCTTGTGCTGCTACAGAGACCTGCAGATCTCCTTTGGTAACACTCTTGTCCTGATTTGCAGCAAATATACCTATGGATGAGGGTCTGTCCCTGAACCAGCTGGATACTTTTCCTCCCCAAAACAGACATGGCAAAATGAATTGGTCTAGTGTGAAGTGTCTCTGCTCATGGCAGGGGGAGTGGAACTAGATCATCTTAAGGTCCTTTCCAATCCTAATTATTCTATGATTCTATGATTCTCTCTCTCTTGCCTTAAGAGTGGCCATTTGGGTAAGATTATATTATATGACTACTTTTAACAGAACATTAAAGACAGAGACTTATGAGGCTGCTTCCAAATCTTTCTTGTTCCATGTTTTTGATATGTTGCTGCAGCTGTTCTGAAGCATAAGGGTTTACAATGGTGATTTTATACAATGGTAGAATATCCTCCATGATATCACTATTTATGTCTGTGCTGAGAGACCAGCTATGGTTGCAAGGCTGCATACCAGTGCCTGAAATCTGGTTTCTTAGCAGGGTTTTTGAAGAAGAACTAGACTAACACCTGTACTATAAGGCAGTTCCTCACAGTAGAGAATTCTCTTTTCACAAAATTGGTGGAGAAACAATTGACCTGCTCAGTGAGTGGGACATACAGACAAGAATATGCTTCTTCTCCAACCCTGTAAATGTCCTCACCCTCAAATTGAACAGCTCTTTGAACTGATGAGACAGTGGAAATAATTTAATCTTTTGATAAGATCGGTTACTGGTTGGGTATTAAGTGAGATGGGATAACCTCTGTGCTTGCAAATCCTGTAAAAATTCCTGATTAGGTAGTTTAATATTGCCTCTGAAATTCCTCTTTTGATTTCATTTAGTCACACCTAATTTAGTTCTACTTTGGTATCTCGTTACTGATTTCTGTCAGAAAGATATTTGAAATATATGACAATGTTGCCTTTTTTCCTCTCTTATAACATCTGTAATTATATTCTTGGTCTATTTGCTCACTTCAGTCTTAGGTAACTTGATCAGTCCATGTAACTGCTTTGTGACTAATCACACTAAAAGCACTGGGGAAGCATTTTACCACTTCAGTGAAATAAGTGCTTTTTGGTGTCTTACGAAAAGCTAGCCAAAGACGGATGGCCGAACAGGTTTCACAAGTCATATATCCTGGCTGTTCTACATCATTTGTTCTTACCTTGCAAATTCTGCTATGTTACACATGTTTTGCTGGACCTGGTTTGTGAAATTATACCACAAGCCTCTATTTATACCTTTGTGTTTGTGTCTTATTTATAAATTTCTACTTAACTTTGCTATACAATGTTATACATTTTCACTGGTTAATCTATTTCAGTGTGTCTATTTCTGTCTTCAAAGAATGAAAATACCAGTTATACCCTGCTAAGTATACTTTGAATTTATGGGTGCAACAAGTGTCTACAGTGGCTGTATAACTATCTCCTGAATTCCTGAATTAGCACATGTTCTTGTACAAGCAATGAGGCTGCCAAATCTTCTGACTTAATTGTTCATACAAGATGGAAAGATAACCCAGAAGTAAGACAGAAGATGCCCCACAGGGAGACAACAAAGAGTGGATGCAATCCTTACCATCTATAATGGCTCAGAATATTCAGCAGTGAGAAGCTGAGAACAAAAACCTCCTCTTTCATCTTTCATAGGGTAGGATGTAAACTACAGCCTCTGTTGAAAAATTAAACTACAATGATTTTGTAGTTTGTGAAAGAGACTTCATAAAAGTTGAGAGAACTATCTCTTAGCTACTGTGAGCGTAAGGCCCCATTCCACCATCTTTTATTTGCTTTGTTTATGGTTTGAAAGGCTGAAGGAATTAAATGTTTTTCCAGCACAAGATTCTGTATAACATCTCAGTTTGGGCAATCCTTGCATTCTCAGCAAAATGTGACATCAAGCTTAAGGTGACACAGTAAAAGATCAGAAATTCAATCTATTTCTCAATGCTTGTCCATAAACTGCATAGACTGATGCACTTCCCAAGACCTTTGATAAAAAAATAGATATTGACCTCAAAAGAATAAACACCTTTTTCTATTGGGAGAGGAATTCTTGGAGGAAAAAAAACCCCACATTTGTCATGAAGTTACAGAATAATAAGTTTTCATTTTCTCAGTTGGCAAGAATGAGTCAACAGCTTATGTTTCTCACCACACTCTTGATGAGTGAACTATAGGGGACAATTTCCATCTAATCTCATTTAATGGAGAATTACCCTTTTTTCATGTCTGACTTATTATGAAAAAGAAAAAAAGAAAAAAAAAAAAACATATTGTCAAACTGTCCTCCTAGAAAGTGGATTTGAAATAAGCATGCAAAATAAGACAGCCCTTACTTGTCATGAAAAGAGGATTGAGACTTCTACCAAGCTGCAAAACTTATGATACCATGGAGTGAGGTGATGCATCATGAAACAAACAGAGCTAAATTGTATCTAATGTTCTAACCGGACACAACACCTCCAGTTTCTTGAAGAGTTTCCTCACACCAAAGTTTTGCAGTTTAGAAGCATGGTAAAGACCTTAATTCCTTTAACTTTGTTGTTAAACTGGGATTGAGTTACAAATTGTGCATATACATGATTTGGTTTACAATGGTTACTTACCAGCCAAAAGCTGGTATTTCATTGTATCCTTTAATCACATCTTTTTTTATTTTCCTAGGAAAAAAATCTGCCTTTTTCCACCTTCATTAAATTGCCAGAATTAAGTGGTTGTGTCTTGGGGAAAAATGGAGTATGGTTTTGTATTACAGGTCAACAGTTAAGATTTTTCCAATATCAAAACAAAATCAAAAGTCAGAGGGTAACTTTCTTGCAGTTGATTGGGAGGGATCCAGGAAATGCAAGGACTGAAAAAAATTCCAGCATGTTCATTAAGTATAGAATCATAGAATGGTTTGGGTTGGAAAGGACCTTAAGATCATCTAGTTCCAATGCCCCCTAAACGATGTCGCCCAAGGCTCTGTCCAACCTGGCCTTGAACACCTCCAGGGTTGGAGCATTCACAACTTCCTTGGGCAACCTATTCCAGTGCCTCACCACCCTCACTGTGAAGAACTTCTACCTTATATCTAATCTAAACTTCCCGTGTTTAAGTTTGAAGCCATTCCCCCTTGTCCAACCACTACAGTCCCTAATGAAGAGTCCCACCAAAGCATCCCTGTAGGCCCCCTTCAGATATTGGAAGGCTGCTATGAGGACTCCACACAGTCTTCTCTTCTCCAGGATGAACAGCCCCGACTTTCTCAGCCTGTCTTCATACGGGAGGTGCTCCAGCCCTCTTATCATCCTTGTGGCCCTCCTATGGACTGGCTCCAGCAGCTCCATATCCAAGTTGAGGACACCAGAACTGTACACAATACTCCACATGAGGTCTCACAAGAGCAGAGTAGAGGGGCAGGATCACTTCCTTTGACCTGCTGGAGAAGATTCTTTTGTTGCAGCCCAGGATACGGTTGGCAGAAGATTCTTTTGTTGCAGCCCAGGATACGGTTGGC